>NC_091082.1:67727500-68027500 GCF_032405125.1 Capricornis sumatraensis
AACAATAATAAAGGCCAAGAATTAATTCAATATCCTGAAATGGAGCCCAAATTACAAGACACTATCATTTTTGGAATGTTATTATTATCCCTAGCACCCAGAACTAGCCCCCACCAACAGTAAATCACCAGGTTCTCACCTTCAGAAATGCTAGAGTCATGGAACATGGTTTCAAAAGCTTGATGTGTTTCTGCAAAAGAGGGCCTGTCGGCAGGGCTCCACTTCCAGCCTACGTAACCAAAAGAGAACAGTAGTAAAAGCTTCTTGGCAGAAATTAAATATTCAGGGCACACCTGAGGGTGAGTTCCATGCACTGGGACATGTGCTAGCTAAAGAGTTACAGCAAGTCTGCAGTGACAGTGAGGCAGCTATTTCTTAGTCCCAGCCCCAGAGGTGTGATCAACCCACTTCCTAGGGCCAGTCCTTCTATGCAGTCTCAGCC
Source organism: Capricornis sumatraensis (assembly GCF_032405125.1). Lineage (NCBI taxonomy): Eukaryota > Metazoa > Chordata > Mammalia > Artiodactyla > Bovidae > Capricornis > Capricornis sumatraensis. Next base: position 67,727,943 of record NC_091082.1, read on the forward strand.
CCTGTTCCCTCCACTAGAGCGATGCAGAGGGGGTGGGGAGATGGTTTAGAAGTTTTCTTCCATTGGAAAAATGAAAAGTAGTAAAACCTGTCTTCAAACTCACTCACTCTCACTCACAATTAGTTGTACACATTCCAAAACATAACAGTATATCAGAAAAGGGGAGTCTGGAATTCACATTTGATGAGAGCAGTAGGCAATCAATGCTCAATGAGAAAATAATGAGACTCAAATACCTTGCAGTTTAATTCACTCCTCACCTCCCTACTTTTTCATCTTTAAGAAGTCAGATGCCCTTGTTTACATATCACAGAAGCCACTTTCATGCATTCTCCAGTCTTCAACACTCATTTTGTGTAGCTGAGAGCAACCCTCCCCAACCTAATCTCCAAATCCATTTTTTATTACCTTATTATACAGGCAAATGTTTTGGGAAACTGAGTGAGTATCTGGCCATGGACAATGATTTTTAGGATTCCAGTATGACTCAGTAGTAGAGCACACAGTATCCCAGCTGGCTGATCAGTGACCAACTCTTCTATGTCACGAGGCTGAATACAATCTTACAACATTGATAGGAAAAATGTTTTCAATGTTGTTAATCATCTAGAATTGCTAACTTAAACTACTTCAAAATTAAAATCTGCAAGAATACTCACATGCTCTCATAAGTTCATACACCTTAGGGGGACATCCTTCAGGCTGCTCCATTCGGTATCCTTTTTCCAGTAGATCATAGACCTGAGACAGGTCAATACCTGGATATGGTGACATTCCATATGTAGCAATTTCCCATAAGAGCACCCCAAACGCTGCAGAAGGGATTGCAAAAAAAGAGCTTTTATGTTTCTTCTGATTTATTATTTATTTTATACCATTAGGTAACTTCTCTTTCAAATTTCACAATGTTACAATATTAGTATACTCTTATAATTCTTAAAGCATGACTTGTTCTTCAAGATATTTTCCACAGGAAAAGTTTAGGTATAATCTAAAGACAGTTTTCTTTAAATTTCCCAATTTTGGGGACTTTCCTGGAGGTCTAGCAGTTAAGACTCCATGCTTTCACAGCAGGCGGTACAGGTTCAATCCCTAGTCAGGGAACTAAAGGCCACACAGGATGCGACCAGAATAAATAAATAAGTTTCCCAATTTTTATTTGGATTTCCTTTACAACGAGGGAGAATAAACTAGGATCATATAAGAAGTTTGAGGTATAATCAAAACTATTCTTAAAGCAACTTACAATCTATTTAATGAGCTGCACAATTCTTAAGTCACTAATACTAAAGGAAGAATATAAAAATGGACACATTTGAAATCAAATAAAATTCACATGTGAAGAAAGAATTTGCTTGATTCTGTCACAGGTTACTCTTGAGTTTGAGATTGCTGGTAAAACATTATCTAGAACTCTCGACTATTTCTACGCCCCAAATCCAAACATCCTGACTTGTTCTGTCCCCCAAATTGCTACTAAGTAATAATCCTTTTCAGGGAAGTAGAAACAAGATCAGTTACAAAGACAAATTCTAGATAAAACTTCACCATGCCTTCCTTGAAAAGAGGTTACCACTCTGTGTCATAGGGCTCTAGACACAAGCAATAAAGTCTAATGTGGAAAATAGGGAGCTTTATAGAGAGGATCGTTAGAACTTCAGTGCAATATAGTAGCTAGACTGTGAGTGCTCCCAAGGCAGGGACTTTGGTTTTTTTAAACTTTATTCTTTACAGTTTCTTTCTATAGTAAGTACCCTGCAAATGCCCAGCAGATAGTATTTATTAATAATAAATGCTTGCTGAATAACTGAAGAAGGATGGGTGTAAAGGCAGAGGATACGGATCATATACCCAAAAAAAGCAGCTCTTAAAGAATTAAGCATTTAAGTATAAAGAAAATGATGATACACAGAAAAACGTCCCTTCCAACCTTACCCCAGACGTCAGATTTGATTGAGAAGGTATTGTAGGCAAGACTCTCTGGTGCTGTCCACTTAATAGGAAATTTGGCTCCAGCGTGAGCAGTATAGGTGTCTCCAGTCATCAATCTACTTAAGCCAAAGTCAGCCACTTTCACCACATGGTTTTCTCCCACCAGGCAATTCCGAGCTGCAAGATCCCTGTGGGAAAGAAGCCCTACTGTGATTCTATTCAGATGGTCCTGGAAAATGCTCATGAATGCTCTCATATCAGCTCTTTGTGCTGCAAGCAGGGTTTGATAAGTGCTGACAGGTATGGTAGTATTTCATGAAAATTGCTAACATGGTAGAAAGCCACTAATTATACATCTCTTGTAGAATACTCACCAAGAGGCAGTTATGTGATGCCACAATAAAGGAGGCTTCAGAAAACCAGTTCCCATTTATAAGTACATTGGGATAAGTTTCAGAGGTGGGTAACAGAGGTTTTAGTTTCTTTACTAAGGCAGAAAACTATTTTTAAAATCAAGCCACTAGATGGAGCAAAATGATCTTGGACTTAGCCCTGGGCAAAATAAAGAGCCTTCTGTTCTGAGAACAGCAAAGGCCCTGCATTAGTACTTCAATCAGAGGACAGAGTAGATTTCTAAGTTGGAAATGACATTACAATGGTCCTTGTGAAAGAGAAAACTACTTTGCTGAGTTATCTGATATGCATGTCAGCTTCCTGGTTAGTCACAGGTGACAATCAGATTTTACACACCTATGGATGAAATTCTTCTTCTCTAAATACTCCATTGCAGATGAGATCTGAGTGGCCATGTAAAGCAGCACAACTGCAGTCACCTCTTCTCGGTTGCATTCTCGGAGATAGTCAAGCAAGTTCCCATAAGGCATGTATTCAGTCACAATGTAAAACGGCGGCTCCAAGGTACACACACCTGATGGTTCAAAGAGAGCTTGTTTTGTTAGTATATACTTAAACACTCCAACCACTTTGGCAAGAATAACTGCCAATTTTTTTTAAATCTAGTCCAGCAGTAATCTTTTCCTTTCCTGCCATTTCATTCTCTGAAAAGAACACAGCAGCGTTGAGAAGCTGGATGATAGTGAGTTTCTACTTCCCATGATACCATGCTTTGGAAACTCACATGCATTTTGAGAATGCGCCTGTTTGAACAAAGGTAGAGTCACTTGTCTTAATTCCATAAGGGGTCAGGACCACCAATGCCTCTAGAGTTCTGTGTGAGCCCATGATTTCACATCCTCAGCTGCCTCCTGCTGACAATGTTTATCTAAAAGTAACAGCAACTGTGCACACGGTAAAGACTATATGAGCCCTGACTGCAAGGATTTCATTACTACACAGCAGACTCCCAGTAAAAATACAAAAGAAGCGATTTCCTTTGGGGTAGTTTGGCTCAATGAACACCCAAAGAAACTGGCCCTATTTTGAAAAGGGCAATTGTTTCAGTCAAAGATTTCTCTGTGACCTGAATAGGTAAGAAGCCTATCGATCACTGCAAAGCACTTGGGTGGTCACAATTTTTAACCTGTTTCAACAGTCCTTTGGTTACTGTCTCTTTATTTTGTAAAAAATATTTTGGGATAGTTTGTGGTTTAGTATCATTTTGAATGATTCTGAACTTTGGATCTGGGGCAATCAGCACAAGCTGGGCAGTTTCATACATTGCAATCAATCCAGGTCACTGTTTCTTGGGTAATTTTAAAACACAGAGACTTCTGATTAAAATAACAACCATTTATTGAAATAGATTTATACTGAGAGCTTCTGCCATGGTGATACAAAAGGAGGACTGGGGGACAATAGGGGGTTGAGGGACAAGCATCTTTGAGGAAACCTATGGTTCAGACAAGCTCCCTCACCTAATAGCTGTACCAGGTTAGGATGCTTGATTTCCTTCATCACTGCAGCTTCCTTGAGAAATTCCTCCACCTCCATAGTATCTTCCTGGAAAGGGGGGGAAGATAAGAAAGAAAAAGAGGAGAGGGACAAGCCCCCATCTTAATCATTTGAGTCAACTCACACTCCTAAAACCTCAGTTTTAAAAGAGGGTATCTTTTGGATATTTTTGCACTTACTTCAAGAAATTTTATCACTGCATAGTGTGCTCTGTATAAGTCCACTTAAGAAAGAAAAAGGTCTCCTTTAATTTATTCAGTATTTGAAACTGAAGTAAAATTTAGTAGGGTAAGTAAATTCAGCAATCGTGAAACACGAAAGACCTGGACAGACAATTCCATTCTCTGAAAGTTTCTTTCCAGATATCTTAAGCTTTTGAAAGAGGAGCCAGAACAATTAGCTGTTCACCTATTTGTCTTCCTGACAGATTCCTTAAGGAGCAAGATATGTCTGCAAGGCTGTGCATACTGGTTCACACTCAGAACAAGCACTTAATAAACGCTTGGTAAAAGAACTGACTACTACTCAGAGGTGAAAAGCAGTCCTTAGGAGTCCTCCAGAGTTACTGAGGCACACGAGAAAATCTTCAGAGAATGGGATGAGTGACAAAACTTGTAATTCACTACCAGGATGCTTAAAGGAGAGAGACGGGCTGGCATCAGGAAGAAGATTCCTGTGAATGTGAAGAATAAGGTGATCTAATCTCAGGGAGATGGGAGAAGCAAGCAACAGGGAGACAAAGGACAGAACAAGAGAGTGATTCTCCAACAATGCATGGAGAATTCTGCCCAGCAGGGGTTGTTCTGAGGAAGGAAAACAGCTTGCTTTGCTTTTACAACTTATAATTTGCTTCTAACCTCCCACCAAGATCTCTATCAACAGCCCCCAGGGACAAACCTTCCCCACAGGTGGGTTTCACTGCACTGCAGTGAATAATCTGCCCCTGCACTGTCAGCAATGGCACCAGGGTTAATCATCACAATTTGCTGATGTGCTTGGCACCAGTAGGTGGAAAGTGTTCCAAAGTTAAAGAAGGGCACGCTGGTATTTCCAAGTGATTCAGCACAAAAGAAAAAGATGCCTGAAAACTGTAATTCTCAGCAACCCACCTTCAACGTTTTCACAGCAACTGTAAGGCTGTATTTCTTCCAGACGCCAACGTAAACCTCTCCATACTGACCACCCCCAAGTTTGTGCTTCATGGTAATATCTGTTCGTTCCATTTCCCACTTGTCGTGGATGGGGGACACACCGTAGACTGTAGGTTTATTACACTTGGGGGCCGGATAGTGTAGGGTTGTCACCAGCCCATCAGCCACCGTGGAGTGATGGTGAACAAGCTCGGCCAAGGTGCTGAACCGGCTCTCAGCAGTTACATATACCTGGTGAGCAGAGCGGAGAAAAATAAACCAACTGAAAAGGGGTCATTATCTCACTGCTCTCAAGATATGAAAATAAGCAGCACTAGTCACAATAGCCAAAACATGGCGACAACCTAAATGTCCATCGACAGATGAGTGGATAAGGAAGATGTGGTGTGTGTGTATGGCAGTGGAATATTACTCAGCCATAAAAAAGAACAAAATAAGGCCATTCATAGCGACATGAATGCAACTAGAGGTGATCATACTAAGTGAAGACAGTCAGAAAAAGACAAACACCCTGTGATTTCACTTATATGTGGAATCTAAAATAACGACACAATGAAACAGAAAATCACAAACAGAGCGAACAGACTGGTGGTTGCCAAGAGGGAGGGAGTCGGGGAAGGGATAGAATGGGTGCTGGGGACAGCAGGTGAAAAATATCATATACAGAGTGGATAAACAACAAGGTCCTACTATATTCAATATTCCATGATAAATCACAATAGAAAATAATATAAAAAGAACACAGATATACATATAACGGAATTACTGTGCTATATGGCACACATTAACACAACACTGTAAACCAACTATACTTCAATTTTTAAAATGCTGATTTAAAAAAAGATGAAAATAAGGCATTATCTTACTGAGATAAGTGGAAGAATTACGGAAGAATCTAACCATGATGTTGGGGGGTGGGGGTGGGCAGAGAACTTCACTTTAATCTCATTTAAACTACTCTTCTTATGATTCCTAAAGTAGCTCGAGTCTTGAGGGGAAAAGCTTCTATATCTCACGATCATCAAGATCACTGGTCTTCAAATATTTTTAAGCTAAATGACTAAGGAGCCCAAATATGGAAGATAAAGGAAGAGAAGTGCTGATTAAAGTAGGTAAGAGGGGACTGGCTTCCTGTAAAAGTTTATGAACTCCCACCTCAGAATCTTACACAGAACATAATTTGAAAACCACTGATTTTAATTTTTTTGGTAGAGAGGATATTCAAATATCTTATGATTTTTATTTCATTAAGAGGCACTTTTGAGTGTCCAAGCAATTTTTTAAAAAGAGCCACAATTTTATCTCAGAAAGTAAACAAAACAGTCGTTAATTTGTGATAAGCAAGAAGAAGGATAAAGTAGGATAGCAGTCTCTAAGCCTCATCTTCCAAGGGAGCTTGTTTATTTTTTTAAAAAAGAGATTCTAGAGTATACAGAAGAGCATACAATTAATAAATGGAGAACAGATGAGTCCTGTAAAGTGAACTCACCCATGATAAACATCTCCCACCCAAGAGAATCATAGTATTACCAGCACCCAGCAGCCTCCCTCCTGCCCTCCGAGCTACTGACCCCGCAAAGGTAACCACTCTGCTGACTTCTAACACCTTAGATTAGCTTAGACTGTGAACTGTACCTATGCAAATGGAACCACACAATAAGTATTGTTTTGTGCCTGTTTTCTTTCACTCAACTTTTTTTACTGTGATATAATTCATATATTTCACCACAAAATTCACAATTTCAATTGTGCAAGACAGTGACTTTTAATAAATGCATTGACTGTCCAACCATTACCACTAATTTCAGGACATTTTCATCACCCTACAAAGAAACCCCAGACCCATTAGAGGTCATTCCCACTCCCCTCATCCCATTCCTCAGTAATCACTAATCCCTTCTACTCAACTTCATGTGTAAGAGATTCATCTATGACTGTTCTAGAGGGCCGGATACTAAGCATTTTAGGTTTGTGGCCACAGCATTTCTGTCATTACTCAAGTCTGCCGTAATACTGAGAAAGCAGCCACAGACAACACATACACAAACGGGTCCATCTGCATTCCAGTACAATTTTATCTGCAAGAGTAGGCAGCCAGTGGGTCATGGTTTTTGCTAGTAACGTGTGTAGTAGTGCTGCGTTCACTTTGTGTGAGATTCCATTTTACAAATATACCACAATTTATTAATTCAGTCCACTGCGGTCAGACAGCTGAGTGTTTCTAGTTTCTGGCTACTACACATAACGCTGCTATGAACATTCCTGTACATGTCTGCTGAACACACATCCACTCACTTCTGTTGGGAAGACAACCAGAAGTAGATTCTGCTGAGTGGCCCTTATATCATCACTCATCTGATTCTATTTGGTTACATGAAGAAAAAAATATGTCTTCTAGGGTGATGCAAAGAAAATTAATAATTTACTGTTTCCTACTTTTTACCAGCCATTATCTTTTATTGAAATTATCTCACTGAATGCTGCCAATAAAATGGGATGGGAAACTGAGGCTTAAGCAAGGTCACAATGTGAATAAATGATGGAGTTACCCAGCAAACCAGATTTGCTTGCTCTAAAGCCTATGCTTTTCCCCTACTATACACACCATAAAGAGAGAAAAAGTGGAAGAAACAGTTCAATCTAAATTTACTATTCAAGGACTTCCCTGGTGGTCCAACACTTAAGAACTTACCTTGCAGGGCAGGCAAAGCAGGCTCAATCCCTGGTCAGGGAACTGAGATCCCACAGGCCACAGAGCAACTCAGCCTGCACATCCTAACTATAAATTTACTGTTCAACAGAAGAACGGACATAAATCTACTCTCTACCGTTTATAAAGTAAGACAGTTCCATTCTAACCTAGCCATTCTTATACGGTTGGTCTTTCTAACCTGTGAAGTGCTAAATGACTGACTGACCTATTTACATTAACATACATTAATGACCAATATCAGTCTCAGAAGCCTAAAGTTTTACTCTTTAAACTTTCTGGTAGAGATTATTATAATTTTCAAAGCTAAACGGTTTAATTTATAAAATTCCACACAATGTATTGGATGTATACGTGCATATCTGTATACTGATGATAACGGTTAACTTATACAGCTGTTTCCTTCATCTTTCACCTTCAAATCTAGCTCATCTTTAAACTCTTAATGTAATACTGTTTTTAATTTCCATTACCATACTGTTTTGAAAAGAGTAAGCACTCTCTCATGTGCCAAACAGCTCAAACTCACATCAGTGATTAGTTTTCTTCATATCAGACATAAAAATTGTATTCTTTCATCATTCTGAATATTGTTTCTAAAGAGCAGGCCCGTTTACACCGAGAGGTGGCTGCCGGCCAGTCTTACCTTGCCATCTGTGGTGGTATTGATCCTGTAGTGATACACACGCCCCTCGTACCTGAGCGAGATTGACAGCTGCCCGGGGCTGCTCTCACTCTCTCGCACCAGGAAGCTGCCATTGATTAGACTGCTGAGTAGGTACTCTGCTGCACTACGAGACACAGGTCCATGGTACCAGGAATGTTTTTCCAGGCTGTTCACAGGGGTGATGTAGTTGCTTGGCACCCAGCCTTGGCCATTCTTAGAGCGAACTTCGCTCCACTCACCATTCTGGTTGTAACCAAGGACTCGGAGCTTTTCACCTGGCCAGGAGATCATCACAGAGGGAAAGAAAAGATGTAAGACTTTATCTGAAACAGAAGCAGTCTACTGTCAAGCTTGAAATTCAGTGAAAAAAATGAATCAAGAATTTTTAAACCAACACAGTTTTTTTAAAGATAATGAAAATGAACTTTGCTATCATCATAGCCTGACTGATATTTTTAGCTTGTAGCTTAAACAAAAGAAGCATACTTAGAAATGTTTTTCTGTCATTATCGATAGGGTTTCAAAAACTTTTATACTATAGGAAACTACAAATATGTAACTAAGGTAGCACACAAAGATTAAAAGGTCACTCAAATGTCTGGAATAGGACATGGTCTCACTCCTCAAAAAAAAAAAGAAATTAATTTTTTCCTCAAAAGAGTCTGTCACAGAACATATATATGGTTCAATGCTAAAAGCAATCAAGGATTAGGGATTAGACATGTAAAACACAAAGTTACTTCTAAATTTCAGTTGGCAACAAGGCTACAAAAACCATCAATGCAAAAATAAAAAAACAAAAAAGCACAGACCACAGAGCTATCAGCAATATTTCAGAAAGAAAAGTGAGGAGGTAGGGGTCGGCAGTCAGAACCTCAAAAGCACAATCTTTTCCAGGACTCAAGTTTTAAAATAATTTCCCTCTCATTCCCCATAACGAATGAATCTCCCATCTCCTCCTCTCAAATTAGTGCGTGGCAAAGAGAAGTTGAGTCTAAAGTTGGAGCCTAAGACTCAAATTACTCAGAGTATCTTTGCTATCAATTTCAATGTCCTTGATTTCTTGAATAAAGTTGTGAGTATCAACTTCAGACTCCCTAAACATGCATCCTTCCCCTGTACTTGCAGCCCAAGCAAAATAGGAAAGGTGAGAGAGATCATTATCAGTAAGCGTTAAATTAAAGAATCCTGGGACTTCTTGGCAGTTCCGTGGTTACGACTCCATGCTCCCAATACATGGGGGCATGGATCTGATCCCTGATCTAAGATCCCACATGCTGCATGGCAAGGTCATAAAAAAATATAAATCCTTATAAGGCCTTACACCCCCATATCTGAGAGATGCAAGCCTTCCTGTAGAGTTCACATCCACCCCTCAGTGTCAGAGAACAGAAGACAGCCGCAGCAATCAAAAGCACGTGGCCCAGTACTTATTAAGCAAAGACTGTTGGGGGAAAAACTCAAAATTATTATTCTGCCAGTCATCTTTTTTCAGTGGTCTACAGAAATGTTTGCCATAGTATGACTTTCTATTTGCCCCTACTATCTCACTCAAGACCCTGGGTTGTGAGACATTCAGTGAGAAAAAACATGGGTATGTGCACGTGCGCACACATACACATGTATAGGTAGATAGTGTGTGTACATGTGGCGGTGGAAATGCACAAGTGTGCTGATAAATACTCCCCAATCATATCTGCAGGGAAAACAAATCTTAGTGCTGTCAGAAAAGCTATATAACACTTGTCAGTCTGCAGCTTTTCTCTAATACTCTTAAGAAAATGAGAAGACTAAGTTCTTTACCAAGTACATTATTATACATTATTCTTCCTTACAAAGAACTGATAATGACAGGTCATCATAATCACGATATAGTCGAACACTCTAGGTTTTGGGCTATTTGTTTTTCTCTTTTTTGGCAGCTAGGAGGAGAATTTTTCACTCTGGAAGTTTTGAGTACCATGAAGATTAACAATGGAATAAACATTGACCCTATTGCCAGAGAAAACCTAATTTTTTAATTCAAGCAAAATATTGCCTTCAAAGAAAGAACTAAAATAAGTATTGTTATTTAATTTTAAAAAATATTTTGTCTTTTAAAATAAAAAATCAGCTTTAGCACGACAACATTTTATATTAAATTAAAAATAAGAACCTGGATAAAAACCTGGCATTTCATAGGTTTTGGACTACACAGTCCATGGAATTCTCCTGGCCAGAATACTGGAGCAGGTAGTCATTCCCTTCTCCAGGGGATCTTCCCAACTCAGGGATCAAACCCAGGTTTACTGCACTGCAGGCAGAATGTTTATCAGCTGAGCCACCAGGGAAGCCCTTAAAAGAAATCACTGTTGATTATAAGATAAATGAAATCCCACTTTTTGAGATGCATACTAGTAGTTGCCATAACTGGTAACTGATGAATCAAAAGGCTTTCTTTATCAATGTAGTCCTGGTGACTGAGCAATCTTGGAAAATACTGACATGAAAACTGTATCTAGGAAAGAGTGTTCTGAGTCACCTTCACCAACTTACCCACTGAAGCACCTAAAGTAAAAGACTGTGTTGTAGCCCAAAGAGACTACCTACCACACAAAGTATAAAATATTTCTCAAGTTCTGTATCCTAAAACTGTGTAAAATTTTCCTCTCATCATAAAACACAGTTCCACACACAAACAAATACCATCAAATGCATGTATACATACCATCATCTCCACTCTGGGACATACATATACCCCAGAAACTCAGTTTTAAGGATTTCTGCTTTTGATGAATCTGGCTGGATTTTAAAAATTGATGTATAAAAATATTTTATTTCAGGGTAACATTCCTTGAGTGGAAACCTGTCTCCTTAATCTGGTGATCCACTCTCATTTACTATCTCATTTCAAACCTTACAAATAAGAGAAGTATTGTTTGACAAAGAATCATTTAATTTACACTTTCACTTAGCTAAAGATTATCCAGAATCTTATTTTTTCCTAGTAGGAAGCTTTCATAAATTCAAAAGACAAGAAAAATATAAGTAGATTAGCAATCCAACTCATGTATACAATGACAATGCCCCACACTCCTATTTCTTTCTCATAAAAATTCCACATTTTCTGTCCTCGTTCAGAAAACCAATAAGGGATGGTTTTTACATGATTATGTTCTTGGTGCTCTCTTTGTTAAGGATTTACTACTGAAAACAGTACTACTACTCTGTCGTGAGTGTTACCGCAATAGAAACCCTTCCTGCTCGTCCTTTCACTAACACATATAAACACAAATGAGAGATAAGTTGTCTAAGCCAGTGCTGCCCAAAGCAGGTCCACAGCAAGGCAAGATGCTTGTGCCAGAGTGTGAATCACTGGACCACTTTCTTCAGTTTTGTTCTAAAAAAAGAAATGTGAGCTGAACTAAATAGTAAGTGTACTTAGCAACGTAGTTGTTTTACAGTTTGAGCACAAGTTCTTAATCTCAGCGTAGACTGGTAAATGAATGCTTCTCACAGGAAGTCAGCCCACGAACAACCCTTAAGAGCAGCACTGGGGCCTGGAAACCTGCCTCCTCTTAGGGAGCCACAGTCCACTGCAGAGAGGTGTACGGTAAACCTCACCTTTGTGGCAGACAGAGGCTGGCATATTACCTACAGAACAGAATCTTGAGAAGGAGTCGAGTTTATATATATATATAGTGCGGTGTTTTTTTTCTAATGTACTTTGTCTCATTTTAGCCTTAATAAAAACCCTATGAATTAGATAAGGTGGCATTATCCCCTATAAAGGTTTTAAAAAGAGAATGAACCAGAGGTACCTGGGCCCAAATTACCTACCTAATTCCAGTCAGAGGCAGAACCCAGAATAGATCCCATTATTTCTTAACCACTAATAAAAACTGAAAAGTGAGAGGACGTTACGTAGAAGCTCACCTTTAGTGATGCTGAGTGTGTTATCACCACTTGCTACAAAATCATAAAGTGCAACAAAGAGATTAGGGTCACTCTCGGTGGCTCCGAGCAGGTTCTCCTTGGAGCTCCACCTGATGGCTTCGTTTAGGGCCTGGGGTTCAACATCACAACCATAGGGGCGGTGCAAGGCTTCTGAAAGACATAAAGAGAAAGGAGTTTACACTAAGTCCAACAGTTGGAAATTCATTTGAATTCAGTACACAGACAGTATTTTAGCTGTTGGCATTATACTGATGCCTCCAGCAAGGAACAAAACTGTACACGGGGTTGTAGAGTCATGAAGAAAGAGCAGATGGCATGTCTCCTAAGCAGGAGAGAAACCTACTTGTTGAAAACATAATAAGATAGAGAAAAGAACACAAAATGAGCATTTAGCTGTGATGTTTATGCATGAAAATCAGAGGTAAATGAATAGGAAAAACAGTTTCCTCAGAAAAAAAAACAAACCTCAAAAAGAAATTCCAGTTCATTTTATAAAACATACAAGATATTTTGTCTAGATGATGGTGGTTTTAAGAAGGAATAGTTATGTTTTATAAGTGAAGTCCTCCCAAAGTACCTTTCTCCCCTTACTATCTTCATATAAAACAAATTTCAGAAAAGATAACAGGGATTTTAAGAAATATATATAGATTGTATTAATCCAGGCCCTCCATTTACATATAGAAAATTATAGAAATAGTGCTTTTAGAAAAAAAATCCTAAAATTATCTACTAAGCAGAAAAGTATTGTGGTTTAATACAAAATATTCTTGGCATCCCAAGATACCTTTGTTCTACCATGTACAGTCTACAACGCAACAGCTTTCCACTGTTAATTGTTTTAATAAAAAACACAATTTTTCCTTCTTTTCTTTTCATACATTTTTAATAAAATACTGTGACTTAATTAGGACTCTAGAAAACACTGCCAGCAATGGACATGATTTACTGAGGTTCTATCACCTGTAATGGTTGAAGCCTTGTAAGACCTGGTTTCTTCTTCAAGGCTTTGTGGTTCCTAAATTTAGTGACACTAAACAAATAGGTGATCCTTATACCATGTTAGTTAAAGATCACCTGCTTCTCACAGTTCAGGATAATCATACCAAAAGCACACTGTTCTTTCAGCAGCAATTTCTCAGTCACTAAAAATGGGTTTCAGTGGCACTCTGCCACTATGCAACTGCCTCTGTCGTGTAACAATTCTTTTCTAGTATGTCTCCCTCTCTTTCGCTCATTTTTAATTTAAACTTGGTTTTATCATATATGAAGAAGAAAAACCCTTGAATCCGTGGTTTTATTTTCCAATCCACTCCCTCCTCTCCACTTGTACTGCCAATGTCTTAGTTCAGATTCCCAACATCTCTCACCTGGACTACTGCCTCCAGTCTTGTCTCCCTCAAATCCATCCTCCAAACAGCTGGCAAAGTGATCTATTTAAGACAAAAATTTGACCATGTCACTTCAATAGTTCACCATCAAGCTAAAAATCTCTTTTAACAAGGCCTTCAAGGTGTCTCATAATCAGATCTCCACCTATTAATACTTCTCCAGCTTCCCTTCTCTCCCATTCCACGCCTTGAATTTTAAATTTGAACAAACACCATGATGCTTCCTACCTTTCTGCCTTTGTTCACATAGTTCTATCTTCCCAGAATGTGAACTCATCCCTCTTTTTTCTTTTTTTTGACAGGTTGACTTCTATTCATTTTAAAAACACTTAACTTCAATGTAACCTCCCCTTGGAAGCCTCACATACATTATACTTGATACAGTAATACCTCTTATTTTTATCCACAACTTATGTTGATTTCCCCAACTTTACAATGTGCTTCTTGGCATAAGAACTTTATCTTTTTTTCTAGCAAGAGTCAGATAATATGTGTTCAGCAATTTTGACTGAATGAACAACTAAGTTTCATAAAAATATAAGTGACAGGAAATAATGAGGTGTCTTTTAAAATAGCATTAACCAGTGTTTTTTAAATGGCTTCATAGCTGTCTATATCCTATAGACAAAAATTCCTCTTGTAGGTCAGATGCTTTCCTAACAGTTTATTTCACTTCTTCACATTCCTTCTTCCTCTTAAAAAGAATATGTTTTTTAATTTTCACAGCTAATTAAATCATTTTACATTAAGAAAGTTACAACAAACCTGAAGATATGTCCAAATGTCCTGAAAAGATAATCTGAAACAGGTATCTTGCTTCTTGTTTAAGCACATAATCATAGTGAATAGGAACAGCTGTATTATACACTGAAATAAACTAGGATGACCAAACGTGAAACTCTTTGACAGCTCCCTATCTTAGAATAAAAAGCTAAAGTCCTTACGAGGGCCTTTGGCCAATTCATCTTCCTATTCTTCCTTCCCTCCTTTACCTCATTCTGACTACTGGCCTCCCTGCCGTTACCTGAACAAGGCAGGCACACTCCCACCTCAGGACCTTTGTACTGGCTTTTCCACCTGCCCAAAACATCCTTCCCTCAGCCACCGATACGACCCTTCACTCAAATGTTCCCCTCTTTGTATGGCATTCTCTAACCATCCTACTTTAAAATGCATCTGTTCCTGACAACACTTCCACATCCCCTATGTCTCCTTTACTAATTTCTCTCCATTGATCTTATCACCCCCAAAATGCAATTTACTTGTCTATCATCATATATATGGGCTTCCCGGGTGGCTATTCATGTGAGCTATTATCCCACCCCACTAGAATATTAGTTTTATGGGGACAGGTAATTTTTATCTGCTTTGTACACTGATAAATTCCAAGCACCCAGAACAGTTACTGCATATGAGAGGCTCTCAAAAACAATTTATTGAATAAATGAATCACACATTCTGCTATACTTACAGAGTATACACTGAGAGGACAGAAGACAAAACTCTGCAGTCAGAAAAGGTTTCAGAGAAAAGAAAGCATTTAAATTAGACAAGCACATTTAAACTAGAGTTTGCACTGACGCCAGTAGAATGACAGACTGTCAAAATGCAAGGATATGTCTGTGACATGTGATTCATCTGCACTGGAGAGGAGCGCCACCAAACTCAAAGGAGGATTTTTAAAGGCAAGTCAGCCTTTTAAAACCATGTTAAGTGACAAAAGGAGAAAAGAGAATGAGACCTTCAGCACAATTTCATGAAAACTTAAAACATATACACATGCCGAACAATACCGTACATTTCTCAAATAGACAAAATAATAAATACAGGAAGACAATCATGTCAGAGGCCAAAGTACAAAAAGAACCAAAACTTGGAAAACAATCCTTTTTATTCTCCAATCCCCTTCTTCCCATCTCTGGTTTTACAGTCTTTTCGGTCAAGTCAAAAGATCTTATTTCCTTCCTTTCTTCTTTCTTCCCACTCACTCTTTTGTTCTCACAGAACTAAGGGTCAGTTTCCTGTACAATCTGCCTGCACAGGATATCCACTTAAACACCATCTTACCCACTAGCACCAAACAAAAGAGCAAATTTTCCAAAGACAAGAAACATCCTAACATTTTCTTGAGAATGAACATGTTTTAAATCATAAGGAGTTAAAGAGCTAAATGGAGGCGAAAAAGCTAAGGAATGAAGACAAAAAGGGGAGGGCGGCCTACAGAAAGTAAATGCCACGGTGTTATCCTGTAGATCCAGCCTATGCTCCTTTCCCTGTCAGCTTAAGACAGACAAATCCGGATGATTCAGAGCCACTGCATCTGCCCAAATACAGGTGCGCAGGCTGGGAATGTTTCATTTTTGAACAATGTTAAGTGACTATATAAGGTACCTTAGATAGCGAGTTATCCTTCATTAATCACTATTATGGAGGCTCATCATGGACGCACGATGAGGCAGCAGAAGACTCTAATTTTTACTTATGGAATATGGAACCCAGAAATAGGTCCCAGAAGAAATATATTATGACTATTAAGAAAAGGTCATTTTTTTCTACTGATATGCCTGTAGGATACAATAAAAATAAGGTAAAACTAGAAAGAGTAGCTTGTACAGAAAATTATCAGGATTAAATAAGACTCAAACTCAAATTTACAGATAATTCCTAAATTTAATGTTTAATTTTATTAAAAATACTTTTACCAATTAGTCATTCAATAAATTTTATCAGTTTAAGTAGAAATTTGTCAGTTATTAATTGGAGAAATTAATAAAAACTTTCAGTTTGGCAGGCATTTCCAGGCATTTTTATAAACACTTACCTTGCCAGAATTCTACTCTGTCTGACTGCATATTCTTAAAAACTAATACTTTTTTTTTTTTTTTGCCATGCCACGTGGCTTGAAGGATCTTAGTTCCCCAAGCAGGAGTTAAACCCAGATGTGCCCATGGAAGTGATAGTATGGAGTCTAACCACTAAACCACCAGGCAAATCCCTAAGGAAGCTAATACTTTTTAACAGTGCTTTTAAAAACTATGTAGGGTGGTTGGATAAATCATTCAATTGTTCTCAATATCAAGCCACACATATCTTAAAACTAAAAAATACTGCACATTATTCGTTTATTCATTTATTCTTTCATTACCAAGGCCCTACCAGGGAAAAGACACATGAAAGCTTCACTGGCCAAGAATAAAGATGTTAACCACAATAGCAGTACAAATTTTTTGGAATCTCTTTCATGCTTGATTACTGTGGTTATCTATCCTCCCCCAAATGATCACCCCTGTTATCATACCTGTCAAGCTGGGGAGAGCCGTTTCTGAGGCCTCACTGCATAGACAGCAAAGCGATGTGTCCTGATCTCTGCCATAACAATTAGGTGGAAGCAGAACTGTCCCAAAGACCATTCCTCTGCCCAGAAGCACGCAAGTTTAACTGTTCTATGTACGGAGGAAGTCTTGGAATTCTACTCTCTGACAAGCAATACCACATGCATGTGACACTTATTCATGTACTCTGTGGCCAGAGGGAACCAATGGCAGGGTAACATTTACAAGTCCAGTGTGGGTGGAGAGTTACCTAAAGGGAAATGTCTAGTAATCAGCAAAACATTGAGTCAGAATGCAGTTACTT
Organism: Capricornis sumatraensis; assembly: GCF_032405125.1. Classification (NCBI taxonomy): domain Eukaryota; kingdom Metazoa; phylum Chordata; class Mammalia; order Artiodactyla; family Bovidae; genus Capricornis; species Capricornis sumatraensis. The sequence continues at coordinate 67,745,277 of NC_091082.1, forward strand.
AAAAAACTCTGGAATATTTTGAAAAACTAAATAAGTAAAAACCAACACACATGAGTAACAAATGATAAAATACACAGGCGTCAGTGCATGTAGATGGGATTTCATTCCTAGGTGATGATGGAGTGAGATTGTACAGAAGTTTCCTTGGAGAAAACGTGTTTACAATAAAACACCAAATACACTTTTAAAAGAGAGGAAACGCCTAACAAGAGTCATCTTTTGCATCACTTAAAGTAGTTCAAGAAACCACAAATCCAAAGTTAAAGAAATAGTTGCAATCTGATTCATAAACACAGAAGCCAGGAAATGACGGCCTTCAGTAAAAGTTTGGCTCTATTGCTTAACAAAGGTTAAAAAACATGGCATGATAGCAGTGAAAACTTTAAAAGTTTTGAAAGTAAAAGCCTAATATTTGTTAATATATAGGAACAAAGTTAAATAAAACTCAAGAGCCTTATAAGAATGAAACTAGCGAAATCTACCAATGATGGATGACTTTAGGGATATAACCTACAAAAATAATTCTAGAATGTCTGTTATTATACAAATATTTGTTAAGTAGTTGTTATGTACCAGCTACTGTGCTAGGTTCCAGGTCAACAAAAGTTAACAGGGTAAAATTATTGATAGTAAAACTGACACAGCCTTCAATAAAGATGTTACAAAAGTTATAATGCAAGCTTAAAGAAAGAATGACTCTGGTGTAGGTAATAATTAACAGTTTTTTAAAAAACAAAGCTTATGCACTCAAAGAAATTAACCTTTTACGAAGCCAGTACTGTTAACATAATGAGGAAAGTAAGAGTCAAATGACTAACGGGTTACCTCAAATCAATGACTCAGAATTTCAAATACCAGGTTGAATTTCTCCTTCCCTGAATTACAAAAAATAAAAGGGAAAGAAGCTCCATAATTCATGTTCTATAGATATCTGTATTCTATACCATATGATTTACTATTTAATCAGTAAATCTGCTATTTAAATTATCAATAATGAAGTTACATTTTTTAATCCTCCTATATTGTAACCAGGAGTACAGAGGATGAACAAATGAACAAAATATGGTACACACGATGGAATTTATTCAACGATAAAAAGGAACAAAATTTTTATACATGCTAAAATATAGATGGTCCTTGAAAACATCATGCTAAGTGAAATAAGTCAGACACAGAAGGACAAATATACAATGCCACTTATATGAAATATGTAGAAGCTATTCTAGCTCTGGAAATCTAGCTCTGCACTTGGGTGGCTATGTAACACTGAATGTACTTAAGGCTACTAAACTGTATACCTTAAAACAGTATAAAAGGTAAGTTTTATGCTATGTATATTTCCTAATTAAAGTTTTTAAAGTAAAAAAATAAGTATTTGACCTCCCTCCTGGTACAGTGGTCAAGAATCCACCTGCCAATGCAGGGGACATGGGTTCGATGCCTGGTGCAGGAAGATCCCACATGTCAAGGAGCAACTAAGCCCGAGAGCCACAATTACTGAAGCCCGCATACCCTAAGGCCTGTGCTCTGCCTCAGAAGAAGCCGTCACAATGAGAAGCCCATGCACCGCAACTAGAGAGCCTGCCGCACCTAGAAAAAAGTCCATGAGCAGCAACGGAGAGCCTGTGCGCTGCAAAGACCCAGCACAGCTACAAATAAATAAATATTTCTTAAAAACATAAAAAAAATTAGTATTGACTCTCCAAAGACCTCTGTTATGTAGGCTGTATCTACCATTATCTACCATATTTGAAATTAAAACTGAGAAATTGTAATATTAATTTCAAAATAACAATAAACTCATGTTAACATTTTATTAAAAATAATTACTCTTGAAAAGAATTAAGAGGTAATAGTAACACTGTCATTTTTTGCAAATATCTTTAATATTCATCTTAAAACAAGACGGATGAACCTTCATTCTGCATTTGATCCACTGTGATGTTATTTATGTTGAAGTATATGAAAATCTAACTGTGCACAGATATGGAGGTATAAAAGGAAAAGATATTTTAACAATCTTTCAGATGATGATGGATATTCTTCTCTGATACTACACCAAAACTCAACAAATAGTAGTTCTTTAAAGGCTAACTGTATACTGAAATCTGAAACCAAATAGATAAAATTTTTATAATCTGTCAAACTAAAATTTATTGTTTTATCTTGTACTTGAAATAAGTCTATCTTGTATTCTGCATTTTTTAACATCATGTATTGATCATCTGGAAATATATCCACTAAATGTTGATATATTCTATTATGTAACTTTGATATATCCTGTTCATTACTATCACCATCAATCTCACCACAAAAGTTTTTGAGTACCAGGTAAGTTCTCACAATCACGATGGTTGTTACTAATTTTATAAAATTCTAATTTTTGTTTAAGAGCCCAAATTCTACCATTTCCAACAATTCCTATCTGTTTTCTTTGAAACAGCAAATTTATTTCATTCATTTTCGAGACAATGTCTACCAAATCCCAATTCTGAATGGTCTGTCATTCAATCTTTTAAGTAAGTGTTCCCAGAAAAAAGCAGCCAGTTCAGTTAGAAACACAGCACACCTGGACACAGGTCTCTCTAAGAACAGCCACAGCATCCAGTGAGCAACAGAGCTGCTTTCTGCATGCTTTCCATTCTAAGACAAGTAGCTGAAAATCAAGATTTTTTATAAACATAATCATTTTTACTGCTTCATCAAGGAAATTCTTAGCAAGAGTGTGGCGGTGACAACGCAATGATGGCTAGGGTACAGTTTAATATCACTACCTTGATTTCTACTAAGGACTAAGCAGTTTTATCAATAGTGCTTTGGCACCATCAGTGCAAATGTCAACAGAGGGATCTGTTGAACACACTATCAAATTTTGAGAACTGCTGCTACAAGGATATCCGCATGAGTTAATCTGCTTCATTTTATTTTCAATTTTTCAGTTCTGCTTTATGTGTTTTATTTCATTATATAAAATATTTACATGGTTCCAAAGTTGAATCTACAGAATGAGGTACCTTTCCCTCTATCCTAGTCACTCCTTCCTTCAGTTCAGTCGCTCAGTCGTGTCCGACTCTTTGCGACCCCATGAATTGCAGCACGCCAGGCCTCCCTTGTCCATCACCAACTCCCGGAGTTCACGCAGACTCGCGTCCATCCAGTCGGTGATGCCATCCAGCCATCTCATCCTCGGTCGTCCCCTTCTCCGCCTGCCCCCTGTTAAGCAGGTTGGTCGGCTCAATGAGGTACATAACAGCGCTGGGGACCTGAGTCATGTTTCCTGTTTTCTTGAAGAACATTCCTTAACCAAATAAGGAAAAATGTCTATATGCGATAGCATAAGGAAGGCGTTGCATGAGCTCAATCTGCCTGTCCAATCAGGTATCGCCAAGTACCCTGTAACTGAGACAAAGAGCTGACTGTATATAAACCGCCATACTGCTTTGTTCGGGGCTCTCGTCTGATTCCGCTGCGTCGGATGAGGCTTGAACCCTAGCGTGCTAGAAATAAAAATTCCCTTCTTGCCTTTGCATTACCACGGTGGACTTGTTCACTCTCTCGGTTGGTTTGGAGATACGGGCTCGGTGCATAACACCCCCAATCCCTCCCAGAATCAAATTCTTTTCCAATGAGTCAACTCTTCGCATGAGGTGGCCAAAGTACTGGAGTTTCAGCTTCACCATCATTCCCTCCAAAGAAACCCCAGAGCTGATCTCCTTCAGAATGGACTGGTTGGATCTCCTTGCAGTCTAAGGGACTCTCAAGAGTCTTCTCCAACACCACAGTTCAAAAGCATCAATTCTTCGGCGCTCAGCTCTCTTCACAGTCCAACTCTCACATCTATACATGACCACTGGAAAAACCATAGCCTTGACTAGACGGACCTTTGTTGGAAAAGTAATGTCTCTGCTTTTCAATATGCTATCTAGGCTGGTCATAACTTTTCTTCCAAGGAGTAAGAGTCTTTTAATTTCATGGCTGCAGTCTATGCTTTATTCTTACACTGTTTTAATGTAAATGGATACACGCTCACATCCCCGCCCTTCTTCTTAAACAGTAGGATATTTCACATTCTTTCTCCACTCTGCTCTTCTCACTTAACTGTAAGATCACGCCACAGTAGCACATAGAAATTGTTCTTTTCCTATGTACAGCTGCATAATATTTCATGTCAAATGCCACACACACTCTCAAGTGAGGACAACTGAGAATAAACAGTAAGTTTTTAAATTCTGGATCATGAACGTGAAAAAAATGCCAATTAAGTGGTTCATTCGTGAAGTTGGAAAAAAATATAATCAGTACTGTTTATGTTGTTCAGTTCCTAATTAGCAACTAGACATTTCCATTTATGTTATAAACTTATGCACACAAATGCAAACACTTTTTGCTGAAGCATGTCAACCCCTCTAAACTGCTATCCAGCACTGAATAAGGGACCCCTAAAAAAATTCTCAATAATTCAACACTTTTCCACAAAAGCAACTGTTGTTCAGACAATAATTACTTTCCATTTATTATTGTGGATAAGAAAAGAATAGCTACAATGACAGGACATTCAGGAGCTTACATTAAATATTGCTTGTCTGTAGTCACACAGCTCAAAGAAAAAAGGAAAAGGAAAAAGCCTACACAACTCCCACAATAAAAATTAGGCAAGGTTCATCAAGTCATTAAGGGCACTGAAAGGATATGCATTAAGCTCTGTGGGGAATGAATTTAAATGACAACAGCCATCTAAGTTAGAAAACTATAAAAATTAACAAAAGACACTCTAAAAATATTTTTTTTAACTTCTTTCATTCTATGTTGTTTTTAATGACCTAAGCCACCTAACACCACCTTTAACATTTTAGAGAATAAATAAAATGAAAGTGCACATGAAAAAATAATCAAAAATGATAAATGAAAGCCAATAAGACTAAACGCAACAAAGTTATTAGTATGATGTGCTCTAAATTGTTTTCATAAAAGTAATATATACTCATTGAAAATCTGAGAACTATATATAAACAAACAATAACACACCACCCACTCTACATCCACACTTATTAAATTATTAAAATATTGGCTCTTTTAATCTATATTATGTTTCATTCCTCCAGTTAATTACTGAGTGGATATGATGTGCAAAGTATCTACTAGGCAGGATACATCAGGTGCTAGGCCAGAAGTAAATCCATTAAGAGACTGAGGTAAGGTGGGGAGTTTCACTACTTCACTGCAGGATCACACTTACAAGAGAACTGGAATATTGACAACACTGAATTTCAAACCTTGAAGGCTAAAAAGAAATGAAAAAACATGATCTCAAGTGCTGAGAAAAAAAAGCTGTCACCCCCAAATTCCATAATCACAGAAAATATTCAGAAATTAAGATGAAATAAAGACTTCTCAGTTGAAAGGAAGAACTCGTGACCAGCAGACCTCCTCTAAAAGAACTGTTAAAGAAAGCTCTTCAGACAGAATGGAAATACCAGAAGGAAACTATTCATTAGGAGTAAAGAAAGAGAAACAAAAATAGTAAATAGCATATAGACTACTCTTCTCGAGTTCTTTAAAATATGCTTGCTGGTTAGAAGCAAAAAAATGTTAACACCATTGCAGGGACTTTTCAATGCATGTAAATGTAACAACTGTAACATAAAGAGGGAAGAGAAAACTGTGTGACAGTAAGGCTTCCATATTTTACTTGAGGTGGTAAAATGATGAATCTGAGATTGAAAAGTTCAATATGTATACTGAAACCCATACAGCAACCACTAGAAAACCTATGCAAAGAGATACAGCCAAAAACACAACAGATTAAAAAAAAAAAACTAAAAAAAAAAAAAGGGGGGGAAACAGAGGAACAAACAGAAAAAAAAAAAAGGCAGACCTAAATCCACATATTAATTACATTATATGACAACAGCCTAAACACAGATATATGATCCAGCTACAGCAACTCATTTCAAATATAATCATACAAGTAGGTTAAATGAGCTTCGGCATCAGTCCTTCCAATGAATGTTAAGGGTCGATTTCCTTTACAACTGACTGACTTGATCTCTGTGCTGTCCAAGAGACTCTCAAGAGTCTTCTCCAGCACCATAATTCAAAAACATCAATTCTTCAGCACTCAGCCTTCTTTATGATCCAACTCTCACATCCGTCCATACATGACAACTGGAAAAATCATAGCTTTGACTAGACGGACCTTTGTCGGCAGTGATGTCTTTGCTTTTTAATACACTGTCTAGGTTTGTCATAGCTTGCCTTCCAAGGAACAAGCATCTTTTTAATTTCATGGCACCGTCCACAGTCATTTTGGAGCCCAAGAAAATAAAATCTCACTGCTTCCACTTTTTCCCCTTTTAAGACAGGGGTACTTTCACTAATATTTATATAATGGCAGTCCTTAAAATATGTTCCATTCCATTATTATTGAGACAAAGAAACAAAGCTATGTAAAAACTAAATGATCTCAGGCCATACTGTGCCTGTTATTAACCCTCAACCTCCCAACAGAGCAGCTAACCCAGCATTCTAAGAAGAAAGAGCATCAATTTCACACTACACTACTTTACTCTCAACACTCACATCTTCATCTTTCCTTTTGTGATGTCAGGTCTTTAGGAATAAACACTGTCCTCTGATTACAAAAAGACCTCAATCCCTAATGTTAACAAGTTTTTTGGTTTTTAAACCCAAGACTTCAGACTCTGTATTAAGAAACCTTGTGCTCTGCCAGTTAAAAAGTGAGGTGTCCTTCATTAAATTATTTAAATATCTTACAAATTTCATTTGTAAAACAGGAAAATTAATGGCAAGTACTCTACAGCAACCTTAAATGAGATTAAATGCATGTAAAGTGCTTAGTGAACTTGACACCATAATTTAAAATTTTAGTTCCTCTGTAGTCTAAAAGTGGTCCCTTCCTTGAAAATAAATTCATTGAAAGAATAAATGTGCTGAGCTCAAGCGGGAAGACTTGCATGACTAACAAGAAGTCAAAGGTACAGAAATAAAAACAAACAACTGATGAGCCCCTAAACTTATACAAGGTTAACTCTCTTTAGGTCAATAAGTAATCCCTGATAGCTCAGCTGGTAAATAATCCACCTGCAATGCAGGAGACCCCGGTTCAATTCCTGGGTTGGGAAAATCTTCTGGCGAAGGGATAGGCTACTCACTCCAGTATTCTTGGGCTTCCCTGGTAGCTCAACGGTTAAAGCATCTGCCTGCAATGCGGGAGACCCGGGTTCGATCCGTGGGTTGGGAAGATGCCCTGGAGAAGGAAATGGCAACCCACTCCAGTATTCTTGCCTGGAGAATCCCATGGACGGAGGAACCTGGTGGGCTACAGTCCACGGGGTCGCAAAGAGTCGGACATGACTGAGCAACTTCACTCACTCACTCACTCATGCCAGGTCTCTAGGTGTTGCATGTGGGATTAAGCCCTTAACCAGGGATCGAACCTGGGCCCCCTGCATTGGAAGGCTGGAGTCTTACCCTACTGGACCACCAGCAAAGTCCCACGATATGCTTTTTAGAAAGAAATTCAAAGCAACTTTATCAAAAGGTAAGTAGTTTTTATACCTTTATAAAGCAAAACAATTTCAATTTTCAAGGATGAACAAAGTTGAAAATGAAACATGTTATAATCCATTCTTAAAGCATTTTACTCATTTTGTGGGCAAAACATCAACTACCCAAAAGTAAAAGTAGCCATCATAAGCTCTTAAAACCAAATAGCAAAGCTTTCAAAGTCTATTTCAGGAATTAATGAGCTTATAGTTTTATTTTTAAATGTCATACTTAATTATGTATTGGTCTCTGTGAAAGAGATGTTGAGGTCTCCTCTCTCCCTTCACAGATCTTCATTTTCCCCACAAAACAGAATTCAAATCTTGACTATCAACTTCACCTTCAAGGAAATGGAGAACTTGCTATCAGCTCAGTTTAGTTGCTCAGTCGTGTCCAATTCTTTGCGATCCCACGGACTGCAGCACGCCAGGCTTCCCTGTCCATAACCAACTCTCAGAGTTTGTTCAAACTCAGGTCCATCCAGTCGGTGATGCCATCCAACCATCTCATCCTCTCTGTTGTCCCCTTCTCCCCCTGCCTTCAATCTTTCAATCTTTCCTAGCATCAGGGTCTTTTCCAAAATGAGTCAGTTCTTCGCATCAGTTAGCCAAAGTATTGGAGCTTCAGCTTCAGCATCAGTCCTTCCAGTGAATAGTTAGGACTGATTTCCTTTAGGATGGACTGGTTGGATCTCCTTGCAGTCCAAGGGACTCTCAAGAGTCTTCTCCAACACCACAGTTCAAAAGCATCAGTTCTTCGGCACTCAGCTTTCTCTATAGTCTAACTCTCACATCCATACATGACTACTGGAAAAACCATAGCTTTGACTAGACGGACCTTTGTCAGCAAAGTAATGTCTCTACTTTTTAATATGCTGTCTAGGTTGGTCATAGCTTTTTCTTTCATGAAGCAACCATCCTTTAATTTCATGGCTGCAGTCACCACCTGTATTGATTTTGGAGTCCAAAAAATTGTCAAAACCTTGCCCAAAAAACTTGCTATAATTTATTATATTCAGAGATTTTTGATTGGGCCACATTTTCTTTATCTACTGTGTTTTTCTCCTATTTTTTATTAGAAGGTGTGGTCTTTTCATGCAACTATGGAGGTATGATCTACAGTTTGGTCCTAGCTAACTATTTCTTCAATGGGCTTGAGGGCAAAACTCTTTCTATTAACAGAAAGTGTATCTGCCTTGCTTAATTAGTTCCACATGCAGATGTCATTCTTGAAAGAGAATTCTTTCAAGAGAGTTTAAAGCAGTGATGTTAAGCGGAACTCAGGGATTGTGTTGTCTCTAAGAGAACTCTTTAATATCTCCCTAACAGCATCCCGTTCTCAATATTTCTCACTTTATCATTTGTCCTTTTTTTGAAGGTATAGTTGTTGTGAGATAGTATTAAGGTATTTGCATTTGGGAAAGTCACCCAGCCATTTGCAGATAAGATTCTTTAAACAGATACCTGTTTGCATTCAACAATACGATCACTAATGTTTCTCTGTACTAACAACTGCACTGTGCACATAGCAAGCAGTCAAGTATTTTTTAATTAATATTCGCAAAACTCCCACCAGCATGTTTTCCATGCAAATTTGAAACAACTCAGAGCAATTCTAGCTCCCTCTATAGTATGATTATAATAGCTACCATTTGTGGAACACCCATTATAAACTACACACTTTTACACATCTTCATTGGTATTTTACAATTTATATTAACTATAGCCCTGAAGGACAGGTTTTTGTTATCACCAATGTACAAATGCTCAGAAATGCTAAGTATCTTATTCAAGCTCCAAAGTAAGCTGGTGAAGCCAGGATTCGAAAGTGTAGGTCTTCTATAACCCCAAAGCCCATGCTCCTTTTACGATTTGAGGCTGCCTCAATAGAGAGTGGTACAGAAACTACTGAGAAATGTTTTTTTCTAACCTTCTGGAGAAGAATTTTAAGACAGCCGACTCCGCAAGTGGAATGACCTCAATTCATCTATCTATACATAGAATGACATTTAAAGTCAAACCTAAGAGACGAATCAGAATGACATACATGTGCTCACCAACCAGTCTACTCCAACAAAAGAAACTGGAAATTTCTGGAATTTACTTCCAGCAGCAGAGCAATTACAAATTTTTCCACAGTCAAGGCACGATAACTCAGAGAAGAGTTTTAAAAATTTGTATAAGTCATGCCAGAACTCAAAATGCATTAAAAAAAAAATAACCTTTTCTCTAATTAACTAAGAATTTTCATTTCTTCTTTGAAGAATCTTATATTTAGACCAAAACAGACGGTGTCTTTACTTCTGATTTATCCTCAAATATGAAAGAAAGAGCTGAACAGAAGTTTTCCCTTAACGTACAGCTCATCTCACAAACATCCCAAACAACAAAAAGAACTGTATATCATTAGGAAATATTTCTTCGAGCTCTTAAGATCCTCGAACCTTACCTTTTAGGACACTTGTCACTGCCCTGCAGGTAACTTGGTATGTTATCCTTTCACGTGATGTTAAAAATCAAAAAAACTGACTTCTCTTTAAGACTGGTGGAGCTAGTTTTCCAACGTCTGTGAAGAGGCATGTGTGTGTGTACACACTACACTCCCTATACTTGAGTCCTGGCTGCAAGCTATTTCCTGCTGGCTGAACTCATATTTCCAATGGCCTTAACTAAAAGAAACAAAGACCTTATTCATTATCCTTATTTCAGCAGCGCTGGCTGTCCAAACCAATAGAACTCTCCCTAAAGCATGAATGACTAGAGCTAAGAAGGGAAAAAACATACTTCAAGTTACAAAGTTCTTTTGATTTAGGACTCATATTAATAAATACATACATATATACATATTTGTTCAAATAATCTATAAAAACACACTCAGAATTCAATCCCTATGATTTCATTGCTAAACTCTCCAGCTTAAAACAAGATATCAATAAAATTACAAAATCACTGAAAAATTTTAATGATAATCTTAGTTAATAAAGCTCTCTATTAGAGTTATTTTTACTAGAAGATCTGTCTGAAAATACACAGTACTCTAAGTACTACATAAATACTATGTATTACATGTCTGTCTACTATGACTCAAACTTCGTTTTTTTCTTCAAACTTCATTCTTATCACCAGCTTAATTTACAACATGGTGTAGCAAAAAACTCTGCTTTAACACCACTACCACCATTACCAATAAGGTCCTTCCAGGTTACAAGATCAAAGATCAGGTGAGAGCTGTAGGGGAAAAGGGAAGAAAGAGGAGGCGGAAAAAGGAAAGAGGGGAGGAAGAGCAGAAAGGAAGGAAAAAGAATACTTTAGAGGTAAAAGTATAAAAGATAAAAACATGTAGTTCTTACAAGCAGGAGCTAGCAGCATTTCTTCACCAGAACACCAGGCCCAGGTCAAGAGTAGTGGCTTTGTGTATTTAAATTAACCCAAAAGTATGACTAATATCCATTTCCCTGATCAGTTTTGCTAGATTTCCACTAATTCCATCTTGATGGTAGAAGGACAGAATATCGTGCTCACTAATAACATTATGGGCTTCCCTGGTAGTTCAGTAGTAAAGAATTCACCTGTCAATGCACGAGACACAGGTTTGATCCCTGGATGGGAAAGATTCTCTGGAGAAGGAAATGGCAACCCACTCCAGTATTTTTACCTTAAGAATCCAATGGACAGAGGAGACTGGCAGGTTACAAACAGTCCACAGGATCACGAAGGGTCAGACATGACTTAGCGACTGAACAACATTTATAGGATAGATTGAGGAAGAATACAAATCAGATATCAAAACATTTTCTAAATGCTGAGCCAGACTGTGAGAAAAAGAAATAAAAGACAGGGAAGAATAAGTAAGAGGCTGAAAAAAGCAATGTTATACCAAACCCACAGAAACAAAACTTAAATTCTGGACTTTTGAGCACCACATCATTTAGGAGCAATTTAGAAAATAGGGAATAGGAAAAAATTAACATCTAACAGTTGATAAATACTTGCTTATCTAAGCCAACCACTTACATCTATTACCACTATTACTCCTCATCTTAACTCTGATAGAAATGTTCAATTTCTCAGATAAACAGACTAAATAATGCAAACTATATGCATTTTTAATTTTAATGCATGACTATACTCAGACAATTTTGCATTGAGATTGAAATTCTACCTCTGGCACTTATGAGCCTGGAAACTGAACAATTAATAACTCTGAAAACAAATAAAGCCACCCTATTTACAGCAACAACAACAAGCAACAGTTAGAAATGGACATGGAACAACAGACTGGTTCCAAATAGAAAAGGAGTATGTCAAGACTGTATATTGTTACCATTTAATTTATATGCAGAGTACATCATGAGAAATGCTGGGCTGGATGAAGCACAAGCTAGAATCAAGATTGCTGGGAGAAATATCAATAACCTCAGATATGCAAATGACACCACCTTTATGACCGAAAGAGAAGAGAACTGAAGAGCCTCTTGATGAAAGTGAAAGAAGAGAGTGAAAAAGCTGGCTTAAAACTCAACATTCAGAAAACTAAGATTATGGCATCCGGTCCCATCACTTTATGGGAAATAGGTGGGGAAACAGTGGAAACAGTGACAGACTTAATTTTCTTGGGCTCCAAAATCACTGCAGATGGTGACTGCAGCCATGAAATTAAAAGACACTTGCTCCTTGGAAGAAAAGCTATGACCAACCTAGACAGCATATTAAAAAGCAAAGACATTACTTACCAACAAATCTCCATCTAGTCAAAGCTACGGTTTTTCTAGTAGTCATGTATGGATGTGAGAGTTGGACCATAAAGAAAGCTGAATGCCAAAGAATGGATGCTTTTGAACTGTGGTGTTGGAGAAGACTCTTGAGAGGCCCTTGGACTGCAAGAAGATCAAACCAGTCAATCCTTAAGGAAATCAGTCCTGAACATTCATTGGAAGGTCTGATGCTGAAGCTCCAACACTTTGGCCACTTGATACAAAGAACTGACTCACTGGAAAAAACCTTGATGCTGGGAAAGACTGAAAGCAGCAGGAGAAGGGGATGACAGAGGATGAGATGGTTGTACAGCATCACCAACTTGATGGACACAAGTCTGAGCAGGCTCCAGGAGTTGGTGATGGACAGGAAAGCCTGGTGTGCTGCAGTCCATGCGGTCACAGAGTCGGACACAACTGAATGAACTGACTGAGCATAGTAAAGAGCACAGACTCTCAAGCCAGATTCTCTGTGTTTGAATACTAGTTCTATACTTAACTGTGTGACCTTCGTCAAGCTAACATTTCTATGCCTCAGTTTCCACATCCAAAAAGGAGAGCATGATAATACCTACTCTTAATAGAAGTGGCAGAAGAATTAAATGTTATTCTATGTAAAGATGCTAAAACAGTGTCTGATACAAAATAAGAGCTACATAAGTAGTTAGTTATTTGGTTGATGAAGACGAAAATACTGATTAGAAGGAATGTATACCAAGCCCTATTTTCAGACCTTAGCAATGAAGTTTCTGCCTTTTCTATCAGACTATACTAGATGCTCCAACGAAAACTGGTTTCATCCAGGTTAATGTGGTTAAAATGCATACTCTAAGGACAGATAATCTCTTTTTAGCTATGATCCTTAGAACCTGATGTCCAAAACCAATTAATTTTGCAATACACAGAGAGGGTCTCTGCTAACTTCTTTTCTTCTCACAACTAAACTAATGGATGGTGTAACAGTAACAGAGCACACGAAGATTATCACATCTTGCTAGTGAAGGAGTGGCAAGTAGTCCTATACAAGATAGCGACTCAAATGTACTAACAGATTGTTTCACAAATTATCAGCAACAGCTGTTTATAATGGGATTTCTGATTCAGATGATTTCTTGATGTTCTCCCTATGAGTTTAAGAGATCAGTCTGTTTAAAAAAGAGGCTAGACTTCCCACTAAAATCTAGAAGAAAAGGATGTCCACTCTCACCACTTCTATTCGACACAGTATTGGAAGTCCTAGCCACGGTAATCAGACAAGAAAAAGAAATAAAAGGTATCCAAATTGGAAGGTAAGAGGTAAAATTGTCATTTTATGCAGATGACATACTATACATAGAAAACCCTAAAGACTTCATACAAAAACTACAAAAACTAATAAACTAATTCAGCAAGGTAGCAGAATACAAGATTAACATACAGAAATTGGCTGTATTTCTTTACATTAACAATGAAATATCAGAAAGAAAAACTAAAAACATAATCTCTTTTACAATCAAATATAAAAAATTAAATATCCAGGAACCAACCTGACCAAAGTGGTGAAAGACTTATATGCTGTATAAAACACAGATTTAAAAAAATGAAGATGAGTCAAGAAACGGAAAGGCATCCATCCCATACTCTGAGATTGGAAAGAATACTGTTAAAATGGCAATACTATTCAAAGCAATCTATAGATTCAATGTGATCTCTATCAAATTGTCCATGCCATTTTTCACAGAACTAGGACAAATAATACTAAAATTTATATGGCACTACAAATGACCCAAAATTGCCAAAGTAATCCTGAGGAAAAAGAACAAAGCTGGAGGCATAACCCTCCCAGACTTCAGACAATACTACAAAGCTACAATAGTCAAAACAGCATGATATTGGCACAAAAACAGACATATAGATCAATGGAACTTAACAGAGACCCTGGAAATAAATTCACACACCTAAAATCAATCTTCAACAAAAGAGGCAAGAATATACAATGATGAAAAGATGGTCTCTTTGGCAAGTGGAGTTGGGAAAGCTAAACGGACATCTGTAAATCAATGAAGACAGAACACTCCCTCATCCATATACTAGAATAAACTCAAAATGGCTTATGGAAAAGAACCTGAAAATATATATGAATACATATATACACATACACACACATATATATTGATATATACATACACAAAGAGAATCACTTTGCTATACATCAGGAATTAACACAACACTTTAAATGATCTATATTTCAAAAACATGGTGGGAACTCTGCCTATCCCTTCAAAATTTGCCATTTCAGATTGTTTTTCTAACTGAGTATTACCTTGCAGTCTTCCTGGAATTACATTTGCACCAACCTAATATTTAAAGGTCAACTGCATAATGATAGAGAACAGACCAGTGGTTGCCAGGGTACAGGACTGGAAGAAAGACGTGACTACAGAGAGATTGCACAAGAAAGTTTTTTGAAATGATGTAATTGCTCTAATTATTGGATTACACAAATCTGCAGAGATTAAAATCACAGAACTATAAAAGAAACCAAAAAAAAAAAACCTTTACTATGTGATGATTTTTAAAATAAAGAGAAAAAAGGAAAAAAATGGAGCTGAAGCATATACATTTTCACACCAGTTATGAACATAAAAAGTCATGCCATATCATAGAACACTAAATTTTAGAAATACCTACAAATGAGAATTTGCATCTTAACTTGAGAATCTAAAATTTCCACACTTATTTTAGATATAAATAAATACCTTTCTGTTAAGAATTGTGCTAAAAGTTTAGAGGAAACTAATAACCTGCCTAAACACACAAAATTTGTGGAATTCAGCATTCTAAGATCTTTGCATGTTAACAGAAATCTGTCACTGCCAACGTAAGCAGAAGATAATGAAATATCTGAGGGATGAAAAGAATGTGCCAATCCTCTTTCCCTCATGGAATTCTCAAAGTCAGTGTA
This sequence comes from Capricornis sumatraensis, assembly GCF_032405125.1. NCBI lineage: Eukaryota > Metazoa > Chordata > Mammalia > Artiodactyla > Bovidae > Capricornis > Capricornis sumatraensis. The sequence continues at coordinate 67,760,540 of NC_091082.1, forward strand.
ACTAACACCTGGTACAATGACTTGAATGCAAGCTCAGAGCTAACATTCCTAGGGAGGGACTCACAAACAAACCTAGATCATTCCTAAAGATCTACAATACAATCCTCTGTAATCCAAGGAGTCAGCTGTTTCACTGAGACTAGGGAAGCATGCAACAACTGCTTACATACACTCACATACATACACACACACACACACACACACACACACACACATTTCTGCATGGAATGTATATGATGTCTGTGCCCACATAAACAAAATAATTCAATCCACAGGAGATTCTAAAATGCCTAACTCTCAATATTAATTCATCAATGTATTAATTATTCAAATATTTATCAAACATCCACTTTGTACCAAGCACAATAAAAAGTACCTGAGATATATCTGTAAACTGGAAAAATGAAATCTGGGCCTCATTTATTACCTCCAGTTTAAAGACATACAAGTCATTTTTCTATCAACCATCTGAAGTAAAGTGAATGAGGATGAAGGCATTAAAAATAAAGGAATTAATGACAGCAAACTGCGTTATCACATGATAGGAACTGAAAAAAAAATTAGTGTGACCCCAGGGTTTCCACTTATTCTCTGTGTGGAGGAGGGTATATATGCATCAAATGAAGTGCTAAGAAAACTCAAGTAGGAAAGGTAAGCAAGAACCAAATCTTGGAGAACACTGAATGCCATACCAAGAATTTCAGATTTATCTTGCTGGCAGTTCTGTTCAGTTGCTCAGTCGTGTCCTAGCAGTAACGATTTCAAGAATTTTTCTTCCAGACAAATAATTCCATCCATTTATTTTTTGGCTGTGCTGGGTCTTCACTGCCGCACAGGCTTTTCTCTAGCTGCGGCTACTCTCTGGTTCCGGTGCAGGGGGTTCTCACTGCAGGGGCTTCTCTTGCTGCTGAGCACAGGCTCGAGGGCACGCAGGCTTCAGCAGCTGCAGCTCCCAGGCTTTGGGGCACTGGCTCAGTGGTTGCAGCACACGGGCTTAGCTGCTCTGTGGCATGTGGGGTCTTCCCAGATGAGGGATCAAACCTGTGTCTACTTTACTGGCACATGGATTCTCAACCACTGAGCCACCAGCTGCTGCTAAGTCACTTCAGTCGTGTCCGACTCTGTGCGACCCCACAGACGGTAGCCCACCAGGTTCCCCCGTCCCTGGGATCAGAGAAACCCCCAAATATGTATTCTGAATATTATGAATTATGGTGGAAGGAACAGTTAAACCAAGGAAATAGATAATATACACTAGGTCACTGAACAAACTGCTAAACAGTGTTTCTCTAGCTTCAATAAGACATATTCATATATTAACTCTTTTTCCCAAGGGATTCAAAAAACATCCCTTACTATTTACTCACTGGAAAAACCCTGATGCTGGGAAATATTGAGGGCAAGAGGTGAAGGGGGCAACAGTGGATGAAATAATTGGATGGCATCACCGACTCAATGGACATGAGTTTGAGCAAACTCAAGAGAGAGAGCGAAGGACAGGGAAGCTTAGCATGCTGCAGTTCATGGGGTCACAGAGAGTCAGACATGACTTGGCGACTGAACAACAAAAAAATTTACAAGTAGTAAATAGTAAAATCCTTTTTAACACGCATTGTTGGGCTTCCCAGGTGGCACCACTGGTAAAGAACCTGCCTGCAATGCAAGAGACGCAAGAGACACAGGTTTGATCCCTGGGACAGGGAGATCCCCATGAGGAGGGCATGGCAACCCACTCCAGTATTCACTCCTGGAGAATCTCATGGTCAGAGGAGCCAGGCGGGCTACAGTCCACAGGATCACAGAGAGTCGTACATGACTGAAGCAACTTAGCATGCATGCAAGCAGGCTAGCATTCATACCGTTTTAAAAATTAAAGACTAAGGACTGATGTTAACTGAAAAACTGCCCTTATTCTAACATTCAAATTGCATATAAATGAGAGAATGACCAATGTACTCCCTAGATAAAAATACTTTAATTCTCTGTGCCTCAACATCATCTCTTTCAGGCTCTAATTCCACAACCTTAGTTTAGGCCACCTTCATTCTTCACCTAAGTTTTTGCCATGGTCTCTCTAACATCTATCTAAAATGCACAAATAGACAAAGACGATTTTTTCTTCTAGACCACAGGAAAATCTGATCACGTAACCGCTCTGCTTAAAACCTTCCAATGATTTCCCCACACTGCATCAGGTTAAAGTCTAATATCCCTCACATGGCATAAAAGGTTCTTCTGTGGGGACCTGGGCCTTATTCTACTACACATTCTCTTTTTGGTAAACAGCCGGCCTCTCATCTTATGCCTGTGACATACCTAACTCTCTAATTCCCCAAACCCTCTTTCATTTTGTCAAATATTATTCCCTCACCCCCTAATACTGCGGCCCACTGCTTCTACTCAGATTTTGCCTGGCTAACTTCTACAGGTTCTGATCTCAATTTAGATATCTCAGAAATTCTAGTACATAAAATCTACGGACATGAGAGAAAGTATCTCATTAAAAGATGCACACAATAGGGCTTCCCTGGTGGCTCAGTGGAACAGAATGCACCTGCCAATGCAGGAGACACAGATTCGATCAATGGTTTGGGAGGATCCCACATGCCATGAGCAACTATGTCCGTGTGCCACAACTATTAAGCCTGTGCTCTACAGCCTGGGAACTGCAACTACTGAAGCCTGTGCACTCCAGAGCCCATGCTCTGCAACAAGAGAAGCCACCGCAGTGAAGAGTGCACGTACCACAACTAGAGAAGCCCCCACTTCCCACTACTAGAGAAAAGTCCATGCAGCAACAAAGACCCAGCACAGCCAAAAATTTATCAATAAAGGTATCTTTGTTTAATGCACAAAACAGGCTGGACTATTATTCTCAATTTTTCATTTCCTCCCTGTTACAAAAATACACATCCGAATCTTTGGCCCAAAGACCTGGCAGTTATCTACCACTAGAAGGTTGTTGCTGCTCAGTCACTCAGTCAGGTCCGCCTCTTTTTTACCCCATGGACTGCAGCACACCAGGCTTACCTGTCCTCCACCATCTCCCAGAGCTTGCTCAAACTCATGTCCACTGAGTCAGTGATGCCATCCAACCATCGCACCCTCTCTCATCCCCTTTTCCTCCCACCTTCAATCTTTCCCAGCATCAGGCATTTTCCCAATGAGTCAGCTCTTCACATCAGGTGGCCGAAGTATTGGAGTCTCAGCCTCATCATCAGTCCTTCCAATGAATAGGAGAGACTTCCTTTAGGATTGACTGGTTTGATCTCCTTACAATCCAAAGGACTCTCAAGAGTCTTCTCCAATACCACAGTTGAAAAGCATCAATTCTTTGGCACTCAGCTTTCTTTATGGTCCAACTCTCACACCATACGTGACTACTGGAAAAACCACAGCTTTGACTATATGGACCTTTGTTGGCAAAGTAATGTCTCTGCTTTTAAATATGCTGTCTAGGCTTGTCACAGCTTTTCTTCCACTAGAACAGAGAAAGAATATTTCCCTGCCCCACTGAGGTTGGGCTTGGTCATACGACTTTCTTGGCCCAACCGTGTGGGCAGTATACCAACTGTGAATTAAGAGCCTTAACAGCCTTCATGTGTGCTTCTCACCCCTCTGGTGTTTTCACTATCCTCACGACAAGATTGAGACATGCAGAGCAGACCTCGGAGTTTGGAGCCAAATCCAGCTGAACCTAGTAAAACTCAGCTGAGATCAACCAAAGCCCAGCTAGTCCAGAGACTCATGAGAGAAAAAGAAACACTGTTTTAAACCACTGAAAATTTCAGATTATTTGCTACACAGCATTTTTGCAGCAATAGCTGATATAATGTATTTCCAATAAAATCTTACTTTTAAATATCAAAAATGTATATTGTTTCGATTATGTACTAACAGGCTTCCCCCATGGTTCAGTGGCAAAGAATCTGCCTGCAATGCAGGAGACCTGGGTTCGATCCCTGGGTCAGGAAGATCCCCTGGCGAAAAGAATGGCAACCCACTCCAGTATTCTTGCCTGGAAAATTCCACGGACAAAGGAGCCTGAGAAGAGCTACTGTCCATGGGGTCACAAAGAGCTGGACATGACTGAGCAACTAACACACTTATGTACTAACAGGTTAGAATCCTAAATCAAGCATACAACTTTTTAAACACAGAGAAACTAAAAGACATTCAATTTCAATTTATATACCTATCTTAGATACAGAGAACTATGATATGATTTTGGATGGTCAAAAAAATGCAACATTAGGATAAAATTCAATGAGGGAAGTAGGACAGAAACACAAATCCAAAGAAAACAAGAATAACCAACACCTTTCAGCTGTTAGATGGTAATGGTAAGTGATAAATCACTGTGGTATTTAGATTCTTACTTTTTAAAAAAATAATGTAAGTTTTATTTTAAAATATCATATTTATAACACATCAAAAATCATATAATCAGCAACTATTTAAACCTGGGATGAAAAAAGTTTTTTAGATGTCACCCAAAACATGTGCAAGAGAGCACACATCTACTTTCCTTTCTTTTGGGGTACAGTTCTATTAATTTAATACATGTATAGATTCATGTGACCAACATCTGTTTGTATGAGATACATACATCTCCCTCATACTATTCCTTTACAGTTACATTCTCTAACCTAGATTCTCCAAAAGTCCTTTTAGGAAACATGTGAACAAAACAGTATGAAAACACTGCTATATGACACTAACTAGCATGACTGGAGAAGGAAACAGCAACCCGCTCCAGTGTTTTTGCCTGGAGAACCCAGGGACGGGGGAGCCTGGTGGGCTGCAGTCCATGGGGTCGCACAGAGTCGGACACGACTGAAGCGACTTAGTAGCAGCAGCAGCAGCAGCATGACTGGAGAAGGAAATGGCAGCCCACTCCAGAGTTCTTGCCTGGAGAATCCCAGGGACGGGGAGCCTGGTGGGCTGCCATCTATGGGGTCGCACAGAGCCGGACACGACTGAAGCGACTTAGTAGTAATAGTAGCATGACTTATTCATCCAGTAAAATTTGGCTTCAAATTTTCATCCAAGTTCTAGTTCATTTAGTAATATTAACCATGCCAAAAATATCCAATAAGTAACGGTAAAAACTACTCTGGGGACCAAATAATCAAGCAGTCAAAACTGAGTTGGTTAATATACTGACTCAGGGTTCACTACAGTTGAGACAAGTTTTTCCACATAGTCACAGTGGATGACACAGGTCAACTTAATCTGGAAACTATTCTTATCTTTAAACAGGTCTGCTTGCTTATACTAAGTGTTAAAATACCTCTGAGTTAGGAAATTTTCTATTTTCTGCTTGCCTTAATTTTTCAGAAAATTGAGACTTAGATAGATATCACTTCAAAACAGCGATTTCAGATGAAAATCAAAGTACAATACAAATGAGAATAAACCCTTTTGCACACATATGGAATCCAACCAGTCTCTCAAAACACCAAGCATTTCAGGAGAAGGATCAAAAGCCAAAACCAAGAGACTTTAAATGATTATGAAAAATATAAGCAGGGAAAAGTCAAATATAGAAAAAAAAAAGTAGTTTCTGTTGAATTACTTAAGAACACTGATTTCATTATGTCTAACTCTATAGAAAACCTGGTAATAAGGTAATTATTTTATTCATTAAGACCAAACATTAAATAGTACCTCTTTTAAAAAAAAAATACACAATACAAATCCCCAACATAGTTGTATTTGAGAACAAAGAATTAAGTAGACAGTGGAAACTTCAGTAATCTGTTCGCATTGATTAACACATACAGAAATCCTCATTCACTCAAATTGTTGTACTATTCTGTTCAAGGGACTATAATTGTGATATAACATAACTGCTGACTGGCAATGTGTGCAGAAGCTCATTGATAATTCTACTAACCTCTTCATAACACATATTTTGGACCCACTTACAGCAGGTTTTACCATTGGCAAGATACTAAGGGGTATACAAAGATGAAAGATATAGACTGCTCAAGGAACTTAACATCTAAGCTAGAGATCTGGTTAGAATAGGTTCATTTTACACTGTTAGGAAATAAAGTACATGTACTTAATAGTACTACACCTACATACAAAGAAATGCACATAAAATTCAATAAGGAACTCTGTCAAACTTCACAGAATGAGTTTTTATGTACCCAAAAAAAGAACAATAAAGTCACCCAACTAACGACTCTTGGTCACAAATGTTCCTTATTGATGCTAAGAAACCTCCCCACAGTGGCGGAAATCACAACACAGACCACACATAAATACCTTTCTCCTCACTAAAAGTAATCATAGAGCAAAAGCTTAAAACAATCCATGACAAAGCAAAAAGCAAATCAACTCACCTTAAAAATAATAAATAATGTTATCAGCATTTTCAAAGACCAAACAAAGACTGAATTAAAAGTTAGTATATGCTGCACTTCAAGAGAAGCTAACTCCTTAACCAGGTCTTATTCTAAGCAAAGTCATAGAGTAGTCCTTGACACCCCTTTCCTGACTTCCCTTATGAATGTCTCCTTCTTTCCCAAGGACTTTAATCCCTAAAATACTTCTACTATTTTCTGTATGCACATATACATGAATGCACATAGACTGTGCCAGGTCAATCTCTTTCTATCTGAAGGACTGCAGTGCTTTTATCTTCGATTGGAGAGTGCTTTTAGGGGAAGAGAATGGCCTCCATTTATTTTCACTAAACAACAACTTAAGGGTGTTTACTCCCCCAGGCTTCCCTGGTGGCTCAGAGGTTAAAGCGGCTGCCTGCAATGCGGGAGACCAGGTTTCGATCCCTGGGTCAGGGAAGATCCCCTGGAGAAGGAAATGGCAACCCACTCCAGTACTCTTGCCTGGAGAATCCCATGGACAGAGGAGCCTGGTAGGCTAGAGTCCACAGGGTCTCAAAGAGTCAAGATATGACTGAGCAACTTCACTTTCACTTTTTCACTCCCCCAGGCAAAGCCTCTAGAAAAATTAGAATTTAAAGATCATATAATAAGTAACTTCTATTAACATGCTAATGTACAAATAACGGCACTGAATCCCACCACCTCCCTAAATAGTGATATCTACATCTTAATAGGTTACACAGTTAAAAATGAAAGACATTCCTCCAAAGAATTTTAGCCATTAATTGGCAGACAGAAAGAGACTGCTGGTGTTCCTAAAATCATGTCATAAAGCCTATTCACCTATCCCTATTAAAAAATATTCAGTACACACGGACTAGCTCTGTTAACTTTGGCCAAAAAGCAAGCAAATCTCTTCTAAAAATACTGGGTCAGACAAATGTCTACTCAGAATATTATGGAGAACTCTACACTGTAAAATAAGTATGCAACAAGCCCCATCTGGACATTTAGCAACTCATATTAAAAATCATAAATAACTTAAAAAAATGATAAATTATAAATAAAATATTTAGTTAAAAAACTTCCACACACATTCTTTCAATACCATCAAGAAAGTTTGACGCATAGTCTAGAAAGCAGCTGATATAATCAGAGTAACATAAGAAAGTTTAAAGCTACAAACCCTTCAATGACTTTTTAGAAATAACCTTTTCCTTTGCACAAAATATTAAGAATGAAGGCAGAGAACCTATAGATCATGAGAAGATTAAAGATACATAGCAATTACATTAGATATGATATGTTGTATCAATTATTTAAAATATCCTTGAGATAAATAGGTCTTATCTGAATACTAATTTAAAAAAGCATGACATTTGAACCTAAGGGGATATGTGACTGACTATACAGAAGCAAATCAAATGTTTTTCAAAAGAATAAATTACAATGACACTCAAAAACACCCTGAAGCATGATACTGTTATTTACAAGGTGATAAAAGATTCAAATATATTAGTAAAATGGAATTTTTATTACAGTTTCCCTTTAGTAATCATTTATGTGTGTGCCTGTGTGTATTCGTATCAAATTTCAGATAAATATGAAAAAATACCCTTTCCTTGTTGTTTTGTTTTGTATTCTGACCTAGGTATACGCCTTAGACACAGCTGCAGCGCACCTCTTTGCTGCCAACACGCTCTCTCCCTCTGTCTCTGGCTTTCCCTCCCCTCCCCTGCAGGCCCTGGGAACATACCTACTCCCCTACTCCCACCCTCCTCATCTTGGATCAAGGAGTGAGCAACGTAGCCCATCTCTACTACCCGCAGACACCCAAAACCTTTCCGGTGCTATAGTTTTGTTGTTTAGTCACTCAGTCATGTCCGACTCCTTGCGACCCCATGGACTGCAGCACTCCAGGCTTCCCTGTATCACTATCTCCCAGAGTTTACTCAGACTCATGTCCATTGAGTCGACGATGCCATGCAACCATCTCATTCTATGTCGTCCCCTTCTCCTGCCTTCAATCTTTCCCAGCTTCAGGGTCCTTTCCAGTGAGTTAGTTCTTTGCATCAGGTGGCCAAAGTATTGGAGTTTCAACTTCCACATCAGTCCTTCCAATGAATATTCAGGACTGATTTCCTTTAGGATTGACTGGTTGGATCTCTTTGCTGTCCAAGGGACTCTCAAGAGTCTTCTCCTCCAGCACCACAATTCAAAAGCATCAATTCTTCGGTGCTCAGCCTTCCTTATGGTCCAACTCTCACAGAAGTACATGACTGAAAAAATCATAGCTTTGACTAGATGAACCTTAGTCGGCAAAGCGATGCCTCTGCTTTTTAATATGCTGTCTAGATTAGTCATCCTTCCAAGAAGCAACTGTCTTTTAACTTCAGCCCTGCAGTCACCATCTGCAGTGATTTTGGAGCCCAAGAAAATAAAGTCTGTCACTGCTTCCATTTTTTCCCCATCTATTTGCCATGAAGTGATGGGACCAGATGCCATGATCTTAGTTTTCTGGATGTTGCATTTTAAACCAGCTTTTCACTCTCCTCTTTCACCTGCATCAAGAGGCTCTTTGGTTCCTCTTAGCTTTCTGCCATTAGGATGGTATCATCTGCATATATGAGGTTATTGATATTTCTGTATCAAGTACTATAGTTTGTTTCTTTGATATTCCCCCCTGAAATCCCCTGCTTATGTACACCTGAGAATCAGTTTGAAAATTTTTTAAATATATATAAATATTACACTTTATTCAGTCCCCATAGAGTCTTATAACCTTCTACAGTTTTCTTTTTTAATGTCCCTCAACTTTTCTATTGACTCTAAGCAAAAAGGAGACAGCAGAGAAGTAAAAAGAGATTATCTCTCGACCGTCTCTTAGTGCCTTTTCCTTTGGCTACTCCCTGTGAAATTTCTTAAAGCACTTTTAAAAAATATTAAAAATATATATATATAAAGGATAGGGGGTTTTGGGGGGATTTGTCTGTTTGTGGGTTTTGGCACAAATAGGCAAAGCAGAAAACATGCATGGCCACAGCAACAACAGGAAGTTAGGGATGCCAAAACCAGAGAGAAAAAGGACAAATGCTAGACCAGACTGATACCAGATGTTGAGCCAGCTTCTTTACCCTACTCCCTTTACTCCTTGAAATTAGCCTTCTGTTTCCTGACCAGCCTTAGAAAAGAAAAACCACTACCAGTCACTTGGAGCTGGTAAAGGCTAGACTTCCACAGCCAAGGATATTTCAGTAGTAAAAGCTTAGCGAATATCTGGTGGCTTACTTAGAACATAAGAACAGACAAATCTGAAGCTACATGAAAGAAATAAATTAGTTATTTGATGGGAGGGGGGAGGTACTCTCCCTAGATGGATGTCCTTAAGGAATCTAGCTCTTAATTTTAATCTCCTAGCAGACAAACATCCTAGGAAGCTTTACTACTGTCTGGCATGCTCTCCTGTAAGTCTAATAAATGAGAATGTGAGCTCATGCCCTAGCCAGTAAAACATAAAAGCTGATGAAAGAAATGATGAATCAGATTAATAAAGGAGATTACAGGCTAGAAAAATTCTTACCAGTCTGCACAATCAAAAGAGGTTATAAGAAACAGACTAAAATCAATCATAGCTCCTTTTTACCTACATGCATTAAAGAGTTCTTAAATTCTGAATCTGTTACTTTGGGAGATGAAGGCAAATATCTAGATAACCAAGTGCTATTCAAAAAACCCTTATTAAGCTATTATTAAAAGCAGCTCATTTTTAATGTTGCTACATTTTCCTATTCAAAAAAAAATACAAGTAGTTGATCATTTTTTCAAAGTAAAACTCTAGATTTTGATGAACCAAATTTAGGAGTATAGCAATAAGAAAAAAAAATCTGTAACTAAACACCCTGGGGAAAAGGCAGGGACTAGTGGGCTGCCGTCTATGGGGTCGCACAGAGTCGGACACAGACTGAATCGACTTAGCAGTAGCAGCAGCAGTGAAGTGCAGGTTTATGTTACTATCAAGAAGACCAAGGATTTAGAGAGATTTGAAAACAAACAAACAAATAAAAAGTGGCTGCAGGCTGGGCTGCTATACTAAGCATCTTGATTATTCCAAAGATGCCCTGAGATCCAACCCAACCCTTTGGCTTCTGCCAAAGCCTCATAGAAACAGCCAAGTCAAGTTCCAAGAATAGTCATGACATACTATCCCCTTCCAACTACAGTCTTTGGGGGTATCTTGTCCTGGGACTAAAGGCATTATCAGAAGGGCAATGAGCTGTTAACACTGCTTCCTTCTTTATCCACTGAAACCCAAATAAACAGGAAAATAAGGAACCTTGGATTTAATAGCAATTAATTCATTTAATTTATTTGTCTTTCTTTCTTTTTTGGCTGCACCATGTGGCTTGGAAGATCTTAGTTTCCCAACCAGGGATGGAACCTGTGCCCTAAGCAACGCAAGTATGGAGTCCCAACCACTGAGCCACCAGGGAATTCCGAGTTCATTTAACTGAATAGCAATTACTTCATGTAATTCACTGGGGAAAGCAATAATAGACTAAAACTGTTATCTCTCTCACAAATCTTGTTTTTCTGGGGCTACCTGGAAAATAGGTACTAAAAATCAACTTGTAAAATACTTAAGTATGCAACACAGCCCTTTTCCTGCAAAGTTGGAGTAAACTGTATATTAACAGGTTACATAACCACTTTAAAAGTGAGCTATTGATCAGGGAATAAGAGCTACTCAGACTGCTCTCCCTGTTCAATCATCAGTAACCAAGGGAAAAATTCTTCCTAAAACTTCTTTACCTTAACTCATTATGGCCTATTAAAGTGTTATGGCCTTCTAACAGAATGTCCCTCACACAGGATCCAAGATTCCTGGCCTCCCTACTCATTATGTGTGTGATACACTCTGGTGTAACTGCACTGCCACGTGTAACCGTAGTTACCGTAGTTGTGTGTGTTTTCAGTTCAGTTTTCCTTGATGCCTTTCGCCCCTTTATTTCAAGCTTCTATTAGGCATCTAGAGATAATTATCTACATGCAAATGATGCTACATTCTTAAAAGTAACCTGTTTTCTTATCAGTGATAAAAAATACTTATCAAATACTCAATACAGCAAGAAGTATCTAAGACCCAGATAGAACTCGGGTCTCCTACACTGGCAGGTGGCTTCTCTACAACTGAGCCATCTGAGAATCCTCAGGAGAAATTTTAAAGATTATCTAACTCAAGCACCATTTTCAAGGATGAAGGAACTGAAATACAAACAGAAATTAACAATAACAGACTCATGCAAGGTAGTTACATGGGATACCCAGGTGGTGCAATGGTAAAGAATATGCCTGCCAGTGCAGGAGACACAAGAGACATCGGTTCAATCCCTGGGTCAGGAAAATCCCCTGGAGAAGGAAATGGCAACCCACTCCAGTATTCTTGCCTGGAAAATCCCATGGACAGAGGAGTCTGGTGGGCTACAGTCCATGGGGTCACAAAGAGTCGGACATGACAGAGGCAGGAATGGCACAGCAAAGGCCTTATAGGGAGAACTATCTCCTAAGAATGAATCCCAGTACACTACAGAAGAGATATGAAATGGTCAGCTTCCAAATAAAACATTCTGGTGGTTCTTTAATAAGCTTAACGTTGATTTATCACACGTCCCAGCAATTCCACTCCCTGTGGAGTGGTTTGCCACGCTCTCCTCCAGGGAAATCTTCCTGACCCAGGGATCAAACCCATGTCTCGTATGCATCCTGCATCACTAGGCGGGTTCTTTACCACTAGCGCCACCTGGGAAGCCCTTTAAATTACCCAAATAAATCTAAATAAATTTGGGGCTTTACAGTTGCTATTTATATAATAAATATTTATGGTACCTAGATTCATGCCAAAAATTCCAAGACATTTTTAGTATGCTCATAGACTCCTTGAATATTGTTTCACCTAATGATTTCACAACTAAATTTAGGAACAGAGTCAAAATTTATGGTAGAATGATTAAGATTCTGGACTCTAAAAAAGGAAGAACATCTAAAGTAAAGCCTTTTTCTTTTTTTTTTTTTTAATTATTTTTACTTGACGGCGCTGGGTCTTAGTTGCAGTGTGTGGGATCTAGTTCTCTGGCCAGGAAACGAACCTGGGCCCCCTGCATTGGGAGCACAGAGACTTACCACCGGCCCACCACAGAAGTCCCAGTAAAGCCTTCTTGAAAGAACACATGATGTATCACCCACTAAGTCTTAAATGCTAAGGAATATCCAGATGACACAACTTTTGACATCAAGAATAGAAAGGAAAGCAACACTGACAAAAAGAGGGTGGAAACTAAGAAATACATGCATTAAAATAGTTACATATTAATTAGGAATAATTTAATGAGTAAACAATTTAAAATTCACAAACTCAGATGTACTGATCTAGATGGGTAAGGCTTACATAGTCTTGTTCAATGATTTAAACAGCTCAAATAATTCCTCCACATGAAGATGAAGTCTGCAATTCCAATCTTTCTAACATCTCATCCCATAATAAGCAATCATATTATACTAATTGTGACTTAAGATATATACTCACTGGAATACTGATTATTTCACAAGTTAAGTGTCGAAGCAACTTTCACTTTGGGAAGGCAAATTTAACGGCCAGGAATATTCAATATATAACGCTACAAAATGTAAATATTAGGAAACAAGAGCAACCGCTATCTTAAACACTTTCTGTAACAGAAAGTACCTGTGAAGATTAAGTAAAGAGCTAGGGAGTAATAAGGTAAATAAGACATGATCCCTGGCTCTAAAGAATCTCACATGTTAGTGGGAGAAATAAAAGAGTAACTAGTGTCTATATACAGAGATGTGGCCTGAATATTTTGGTACCTCAGAGCAAGAGTGCTGGCTAGTGTAGCCAAAAGCAGAGAAGCCTCTTAAGAGAGGATTCTTAGCCCGAGTCTTAAAAGGAAAGCCGAGTCAGCCCTGGAATAAAAGTACATGTAAAAAAGTACAACTGAGATACATGCATATGTACATTATGTGCACATACATGTATTTTTTCCATTCTTTCAAGAAGTATTTTTAGACTACCTACTACTTGCCAGGCATAGACCATGTTTAAAGAACAACATGTATCTTAGTATGGCCGAAGCCTAGAAAGCATGCATGAAACCTGGCAGGCACGAGATTATGAAAGCCTTGGATGCTCTCCTGAGGAGTTTAGACCTCATCTTGAAGATGGTAAGAAATGAAAAAAGCTGCTAAGGAATTGACAAGATCAGACTTCGCTATACTCTGATTCAGGCTTTCCTATACATCTCTCTGGAGAGCTGGCATGAAGGCTTCACAGGGAAAAGAGGAGCTGGTATGATCCACGTTTCAAAGATACCATATGAACATCAGGAGCTAACTAAGGTCTACCTCTTCTCTTGTTCTGTCACCAGACTCCACTCATAGGGTAAAAAGTTTCTGTACCAGTAGCAGATAGAAGAGTGCTAACAGAGGAAAGCGGAGTCCGTCTGGCCAAAGTGCATTAGAGTCATCCACAGAGAACTATTCATTTTAAACAGAATATCATATTAACAAAATAAAACCAGAGCATATTAAAACATTTGGTAAGATGGTAGATTTTACGTTGTATTTTGCCACATTTAAAACAACGTTTTAAAGAAGAGAAAAAAAAAAAAAACACCTGCAATTTAGACACCCAATTTTTTCTACTCTGGCAAACATTTTTACAAAAATGTATAAATGTATGAGTTCATATTACATTTAATTCCCTCATTCTTCCTTCAAAGTTTAAGAACTCTTCAAAGTCTGGACCCCACCACAAAGCTAAATGTGTAAGACCACAAAGAAAAAAAATACGATATTTACTATCTTACTGTAAAAGAGAAGAGAATCATATTGCAAACGGACCCCATCCAATAGCCCACTATGCTTTCCTAGAGACTTGCCATGGTGCAAACTGCCACCATAAAGAATGCACACGGATTTGGGCGGACACATTCTAACAGCACAGCTGTCGTCCAGGCATGCTGCTGAAAGAACAGTACATTCCTCTTTGTCCTGTCCCCCACTCACCTTAAACCCCTTTACAAAAGGGAGTTTAAACAAAAACTGTCTTATTCAAGTGTTTAACGTGTGTGTGTGTGCTCCATAACATCAGTTACACAATAACAGTAGCAATGAACCCCTCTAACATCACCCTTATGCCTAAGTTAGTCTCTGAAGATTCCTGAAGAGGAAAGTAATTTTTTATGTGTATTTCTCAAAAATCTTCACTCAAGACTGCTGTTTACGTTCAAAGAGAAAACAACAAGTCACCAACTTTCAGAAAATTGATACAGTATGGTAGAGGAGAGAGTACTGAGTGAGAGTCAGAATAATAGAGTCTAAGTCCTAGGTGGCCAACTGACTGGCTTTGTGACCTTGGGGAAATTGTCCAGCCTCTCTGAACTTCAGTTTGTTCATCTATATAACATGCTTACACTATCCACATCAGGGCTGCTGTGAAGATCAAAGAACTAAATGTGACCTTACCTCAGTCACACCCTGCAATGCACCCTTCTCACCAATCTCAATTTCATGCAACCACTTCTGAATACAGATTCTACCTTCTTAACTCGTTCCTTCCAGTTGTTATTCCCTAAGTCATGTCCAGCTCTTTGCAACCCCATGGACTGCAGCATGCCAGTCTTCCCTGTCCTTCACTGTCTCCCAGAGTTTGCTCAAACTCATATCCATTGAGTCGGTGATGCCATCCAACCATCTCATCCTCTGCCATCCTCTTCTCCTCCTACCTTCAATCTATGCCAGCATCAGGGTCTTTTCCAATGAGTCGGCTCTTCCCATCAGGTGACCAAAGTATTGGAGTTTCAGCTTCAGCATCAGTTCTTCCAATGAATATTCAGGACTGATTTCCTTTAGGATTGACTGGTTTGATCTCCCTGCTGTCCAAGGGACAATCAAGAGTCTTCTCCAGCACCACATTTCAAAAGCATCAGTTCTTTGGCACTCAGCCTTCTTTATGGTCCAACTCTCACATCTGTACATGACTACTGGGAAAGCCATAGCTCTGACTAGATGGACCTTTATTGGCAAAGTGATGTCTCTGCTTTTTAATATGCTATCTAGGTTTGTCATAGCTTTCCTTCCAAGGAGCAGTGTCTTTTAATTTCATGGCTGCAATCACTATCCACAGTGATTTTGGAGCCCAAGTCACTGTTTCCACTACACTACATTCAGAATTGAGAAGATAAAACTTACAAACCAAAAAAGATATAAATTACATTTAAGTCAGCTTCTTAAATACACTACTATAAGAAAACCACTGCATCAAAATGTTTAAGTAAGGGCCAGGAAAGACGTTTCAAAAGTAAGAAAGTAACAGAATGACTATTTTTAAACCATTAAAACTGATATTAGTTTAATAATACCACTAATGCTAAATGTAACCACTCTGCCATCAAACTGATTTACTGTATAAGAAACAATCCTTTTTTTAGTTTCAGAAACTTTTGACTACATATTTGTTATGTGTTGTTTTTACTGGAAACTACCTACAGAGCAATATGTGACTGTATCTACTTACTAATAATTCCAACTTATTGTTGTAGTGTACTTTCCAGTTAAAATCTTTCAAGTAAAAGTGATAGGCACAGATGTTTCTCTTACAGCAGTTTTCAAAACTCAAACTGGATACAACTAATCAAGGGAACACGATTATATCACAAAGAATTTACTGTTGCTGTTTAGTCACTAACTCATTTCCGACTCTTTTGCAACTTCATGGACTGTAGCCCGCCAGGCTCCCCTGTCCAAAGGATTTCACAGTCAAGAATACTAGAGTGGGTTGCCATTTCCTTCTCCAGGGGATCTTTCGGGCCCAGGGATCAAACCCGAGCCTCCTGTATTGCGGGCAGATTCTTTACCACTGAGCCGGCTGGGAAGCCCATTACATACAGCCGTTGGTTAAAATTCACAATCAAGGAAAACACTGTGCATCACTCAAGACTCGGGTGGTGGGTGCTCAAGGAGTGAGGCGATCATTCCTTTCCACTTAATAGTTGTGACTTTTCCTACCAATCATTAATTTTATAACCAATGTTGAGTATAGTTGGCTATCCAAACATTGCTCAAGAAAGTAATTTCATTCACAACACTTTCACAAAGAGCACATTTCAGTTATAACCAGCTTCCATTTTTTCCTCCACTTTGGCTCAAATCATTAGATATACCATTTTACATACCAACAGGTGGCTTTAGGGTTCAATATTTATGCATATTTTAACAGCCTCATTACCTCAAAGTTTTGGAAACTGTAAATATTTTCTTAGGAATTAACAAAGTTTGTTTCTACATATCTACAAATATTTGACTTGCTAAATAATATCAACAAAATTTTAAGGATAAAGGTATTTAAATTTTTAAATTATAAAGCTACATTCTCCATTTAATTTTTTAAACAATTAGCACATTAAAATGCTACTAAAAACATCCTTGGCTACTTGTCAAATCAAGTGTTTCAATGATTCTTATGAGCCAAACCATTGAATCCACTTGCAGTTATCTATACCTTAAAAAAATAATAATGAATCTCCTAAAATATGTCATAAATCCACCTATAAAGCGAAACTGATCCTTCTTATTAAAATTAGTAAGGCCTTCTAAGCTTTTAACAAAAAAATTTCTACTTATTCACTACAAATTTAACTCTTCTAAATAAATTTAGCAATGCAAAATTTAATTCAAATCAAAATAAGTAAGAAAGCAAGAAATACAACCAGAAAGCTGGAAATTAAGATTAAATGGTTTGGATACTATATTCCTAGAAAGTCCAACTGACTTCCACTTGGAGGAAGATAATTAAGGCTGTTAGCATCTCAATGTAAAGAGAGCACCTTTGTATGTATGCACAAACCACTCAAGATAATTATAAAGCAGCAATTTAACAACAAAAAATAACTCTTGTCTTTATTAATGTACCATTGAAATAGTCAAAAATCGTAATGCAAAACAAACAGAAGTAAAACTTACAGAAGAGCACTGAATCAAAAATCAGAAGACCTAAGGTATAATCTTTTCTCCATCATAGATATGAAAATCTACTATTTCCATTTCCCCATCTGCAAAATTACGGCTGGCAAAGGAAGAGATCATCCTAAGGTTATTTTCAGTTCAAACCTTATTAATACCATGAACCAAACTGAAGCTATGTCTTATTTTAACTTAAATAGAAATAAAAATAAATTATTATATAATTGGAGTTAAGGGTAGCCTTGTACTATCTGAAAGATAGTAGCTGTTGATAAAGACTATGTCAAAAATAAAAACTCATAAAAACAAGTGAGAACTTACTAATAAAAATATACACTACTTTTCAGGATAAAGTTCCTTCTGTAAGTACTTATAAAATATCTGAAGTTATCTTCTAAAATATCAACTTGAAACTCTCAATAGCTACTTTATAAGTCTTAGGAATCCTATACTGCTAAGTCGCTTCAGTCATATCCAACTCTTTGCAACCCCATGGACTGTAACCAGCCAGGCTGCTCTGTCCATGGGATTCTCCAGGCAAGAATGCCTGAGTGGGTTTCTCAAAGGAAATCCTATATAAGGAGATGAAGTTACTATAGGAATCCTATACAAGGAGATGAAATTACTAGAAATTAAGAATAGAGAAACTTATCAATGTCGTTCTAGGCTATAACTACATAATGTGTAATGTAACAGTTTTGGAACTCACATTCAGAGATCTTTTTTAGAGTGTTAGTCAGTTCAGTCACTCTGCTTGCTGCTGCCAAGTTGCCTCAGTCTTGTCTGACTCTGTGTGACCCCAAAGACAGCAGCCCACGAGGCTCCTCTGTCCCTGGTATTCTCCAGGCAAGAACACTGAAGTGGGTTGCCATTTCCTTCTCCAATGCATGAAAGTGAGAAGTGAAAGTGAAGTTGCTCAGTTGTGTCCAACTCTCTGCGACCCCATGGACCCCAAGCACACCAGGCTTCCTTGTCCATCATCAACTCCCAGAGCTTATTCAAACTCATGCCCATTGAGTCGGTGAGGCCATCCAATCATCTCATCCTCTGTCATCCCTTTCTCCCCTTCTCCTCTCACCTTCAATCTTCCCAGGGTCTTTTCCAATGAGTCAGTTCTTCACATCAAGTGGCCAAAGTATCGAAGCTTCAGCATCAGTCCTTCCAATGAGTAGTCAGGACTGATTTCCTTTAGGATTGACTGTTGGATCTCCCTGCAGTCCAAAGGACCCTCAGAGTCTTCTCCAATGCCACAGTTCAAAAGCATCAATTCTTCGGTGCTCAGCTTTCTATATAGCCCAACTCTCACATCCATACATGACTAATGAAAAAAATCATAGCTTTGACTAGATGGACATTTGTTGACAAAGTAATGTCTCTGCTTTTTAATATGCTGTCTAGGTTGGTCATAGCTTTTCTTCCAAGGAGCAAGCGTCTTTTAATTTCATGGCTGCAATCACCATCTGCAGTGATTTTCGAGCCCAAGAAAATAAAGTCGGTCACTGTTTCCATTGTTTCCCTATCTATTTGCCATGAAGTGATGGGACTGGATGCCCTAATCTTAGTTTCCTGCATGTTGAGTTTTAAGCAAAATTTTCATGCTCCTCTTTCACTTTCATCAAGAAGCTCTTTAGTTCTTCTTCACTTTCTGCTGTAAGGGTGGTGTCATCTGCATATCTGAGGTTATTGATATTTCTCCTGACAATCTTGATTTCAGCTTGTGCTTCACCCAGTCCAGCATTTCTCATGATGTACTCTGCATAGAAGTTAAATAAGCAGGGTGACAATATACAGCCTGGACCTATTCCTTTCCTGATTTGGAACCCATCTGTTGTTCCATGTCCAGTTCTAACTGTTGCTTCTTGCCCTGCATACAGATTTCTCAGGAGCCAGGTCAGATGGTCTGGTATTCCCATCTCTTGGAGAATTTTCCACAGTTTGTTGTGATCCACACTGGCAAAGGCTTTGGCATAGTCAATAAAGCAAAAGTAGATGTTTTTCTGGAACTCTTTTGCTTTTTTGATGATCCAACACATGTTGGGAATTTGATCTCTGGTTCCTCTGCCTTTTCTAAATCCAGCTTGAATATATGGAAGTTCACAGTTCACACAATGTTGAAGCCTGGCTTGGAGAATTTTGAGCATTATTTGGTAGAGTGTGAGATGAGTGCAACTGTGCGGTAGCTTGAACATTCTTTGGCATTGCCTTCCTTTGGGATTGGAATGAAAACTGACCTTTTCCAGTGTTGTGGCCACTGCTGAGTTTTCCAAATTTGCTGGCATATTGAGTGCAGCATGTTCACAGCATCATCTTTTAGGATTCGAAACAGCTCAGCTGGAATTCCATCACCTCCACTAGCTTTGTTGTAGTGATGCTTCCTAAGGCCCACCTGGCTTTGCATTCCAGGATGTCTGGCTCTACAGGACTGGTCACACTATCATGGTTATATGGGTCATGAAGATCTTTATTGTATAGTTCTTCTGTGTATTCTTGCCACCTCTTCACAATATCTTGTTTCTGTTAGGTCTATATCACCTCTGTCCTTTATTGTGCCCATCTTTGCATGAGATGTTCCCTTGGTATCTCTAATTTTCTTGAAGAGGTCTCTAGTCTTTCCCATTCTGTTGTTTTCCTCTATCTCTTTACACTGAGGCTTTCTTATCTCTCCTTGCTATTCTTTGGAACTCTACATTCAAATGGACATATCTTTCCTTTTCTCCTTTGCCTTTAGCTTCTCTTCTTTTCACAGCTATTATAAGGGCTCCTCAGACAACTGTTTTGCCTTTTTGCACTTCTTTTTCTTGGGGATGGTCTTGATCCTCGCCTCCTGTACAATGTCACAAACCTCCATCCATAGTTCATCAGGTACTCTAATCCCTTCAGATCTAATCCCTTCAGTCTATTTGTCACTTCCACTGTATAATCGTAAGGGATTTGATTTAGGTCATACCTGAATGGTCTAGTGGTTTTCCCCACTTTCTTCAATTTAAGTTTGAATGTGGCAATTAGGAGTTCATGATTTGAGCCACAGTCAGCGCCCAGTCTTGTTTTTGC
This sequence comes from Capricornis sumatraensis, assembly GCF_032405125.1. NCBI lineage: Eukaryota > Metazoa > Chordata > Mammalia > Artiodactyla > Bovidae > Capricornis > Capricornis sumatraensis. The sequence continues at coordinate 67,780,981 of NC_091082.1, forward strand.
TGACTGTATAGAGCTTCTCCATCTTTGGCTACAAAAAGTATAATCAATCTGATTTCGGTATTGACCATCTGGTGATGTCCATGTGTAGAGTCTTCTCTTGCCTTGTTGGAAGAGGGTGTTTGCTATGACCAGTGCATTCTCTTGGCAAAACTCTGTTAGCCTTTGACCTGCTTCATTCTGTACTCCAAAGCAAAATTTGCCTGTTACTCCAGGTAGCTCTTGACTTCCTACTTTTGCATTCCAGTCCCCTCTAATGAAGAGGACCTCTTTTTTGTGTGTTAGTTCTAGAAGGTCTTATAGGTCTTCATAGAACCGTTCAACTTCAGCCTCACTGGTCGTGGCACAGACTTGGATTACTGTGATACTGAATGGTTTGCCTTGGAAACAAACAGATCACTCAGAGAGACAGCAGTGAGCTGTCCAGAAGAGAGAGCTTTGTTCCCTGGCCAGGAACTGAACCTGAGGAGCCTGTGAGAACAAAGTTTCAGTTTTATTCCACATGCCAAACACCAGCTATCTAGCCCAGCAGCTCCATCTATCTCATATCTCAATTTCAACATAGTCCCTAAACTTGACTGGATCCAGCAATTCCTTATTTAAAAGTTTTCATAAACTCTCAATATACTGGCTTTCCCTTTAACTCTCATACTCTAGTCCTCTTCTCCTTCCAACATTAACTATTTATGTAGGCTTCACAATGTCTACTTTGCTTTTGTATTTCCTACATCTTCACGATGTCTGATCTGTACGTCTCCCTTATCCATGATTTCATTTCTGATTCAAAGTGCCTTTATTCATCCAGTTGGATATTAAGTGTTCTCAGATCCTCAAATCTCCTTTGATGCAACTCCTTTCCATAATATCAAACACGGCAGGTTTGCCAACAAATTGAGATATATTTATCAGTCACTTGAAAGTTTAAATTTTACAAGTTGACATTTTTATACTCCATTTATTTTCACCACCAGCAACCTACTTGCTTAAAGTCTAAGAATTTTGACTTTTAAATACTTTTCAGCGTGTTGATACATGCTGAAGAAACCAAAACAGCTTCAAATTCAAAATGTCACCTAGTCAAATTGGAGGAAAAAATAGCACTCAATATTTGGCAAAACTCTGCAACACAGCCTTTTTTGGAAGACCTAAGAAAACAACTTACTATATACTGTAATATTACTATAAAAGGTATTGGAGGTTCTTTGAGGAATCTTACCGTATTTAAGATGCAAGTGATGCTTGGGGATCTATACAAACAAATTTAAATTATTACAGAGTTTAACTATAATATCTAAAGTTACCACTTAAAAATAGCTATTCATTATGAATTCACTTTCCTTTTCTTACCCTATTATTCAACCTAAAGTCAAATCCTAGAGAGAAATGATACCAAACTAAATTTGATAAAGGTCACTGTATCCAGCACACTCCCATATATTCTATGGCCATTTTAGACTCGTAACTAGTCTCTCTGTTTTCACCTCTGCCCCCAAGTTTATTCTCCACAGAGCAGACAGACTGAACCTTTAAAAAAAAATTATTTATTTTTATTTATTTGACTGTGCCAGATCTTAGTTGCAGCATACGGGATCTAGTTCCCTGATCAGGGATCAAACCTGGGCCCCCTGCATTGGGGGCACAGAGCCTTAGCCACTGGACTACCAGGGAAGTCCCCAGACTGAATCTTTTAAAATCTAACCCCCTACCACAGCAGATTCCCATCCTACACATGGCTTTTACCTCCCTTCTCCCTCTATGTATCTCCTAGCATTCTCCCCCAACGCCAGTCCTCTCTAGCCAGTTTAGCCTCTTCTGCCATACCTGATGGACAAAAACCTCTGCTTTACAAATATCCTTCAGAATTTTCTCTCTGATGGTCTTCTTTCTGGAATACTTCCCCTGAAAGTCCTAAGTCACAGTCCTTCAGATCATTCAATTCTCTACTGAAATGTCATCTTTAGACAGGCTGGGACCTGGGACCCTTTGCTGCAATGCTTGTACCTGGACAACAAATAACTGCACTCATGCCCAGTGGGGGGCAAACTCTGGACAAAAGATGCAAAAAGGCCCCAAATCCCTACTGCAACTTCTGAAGAACCAAGAGCTAAAAGAACATGATGGGGAAATAGTTGAAACAGTGTCAGACTTTATTTTCTGGGGCTCCAAAATCACTGCAGATGGTGACTGCAGCCATGAAATTAAAAGACGCTTACTCCTTGGAAGAAAAGTTATGACCAACCTAGATAGTATATTCAAAAGCAGAGACATTACTTTGCCGACTAAGGTCCGTCTAGTCAAGGCTATGGTTTTTCCAGTGGTCATGTATGGATGTGAGTTGGACTGTGAAGAAGGCTGAGCGCCAAAGAATTGATGCTTTTGAACTGTGGTGTTGGAGAAGACTCTTGAGAGTCCCTTGGACTGCAAGGAGATCCAACCAGTCCATTCTGGGATTTCTTAGGAAGGAATGATGCTAAAGCTGAAACTCCAGTACTTTGGCCACCTCATGCGAAAAGCTGACTCATTGGAAAAGACTTTGATGCTGGGAGGGATTGGGGGCAGGAGGAGAAGGGGACGACCAAGGATGAGATGGCTGGATGGCATCACCAATTCGATGGACGTGAGTCTGAGTGAACTCCGGGAGTTGGTGATGGACAGGGAGACCTGGAGTGCTGCGATTCATGGGGTCGCAAAGAGTTGGACATGACTGAGTGACTGAACTGAACTGAGCATGACCCCCTGCACTCAACAACACCAGAGGGGTGGGCAAAACACCTAAGTCACCCCTCTGACCCAATCCTTGGACAAATCCCTATGCTCTTGCCACCGTCCCACCACTCCCCACCACCACCACCAGTGAGTAACCAAGCAAGGAAACCTTTTGTGTTTTCATCCCCCCTTGCTGCAACAGAGCCCTCAACAAAGGCTCTGGTCTGGCCTCTCTAGTTTATTTCTTTTGATAAGGGAAGGCCAAGAATTCTGGTTGGGATCAACACTACTAGAAGCTTTCTCTGATCACTCTATCCAAACCTGCACCTCCCCTATCACTCTGTCCTTTTACCCAGCTTTATTTTTCTCTCAGAACTCATGATATAGTAAATAATATAGTAAATAAATATTTAGAGCCTGTGTCTACCCACTACAACATAGTCTCCAAGAAGGCAGGTAGTTTCACTTGTTCAATGCCGCATTACCAGTAACAAGATGGTGCAAATATTAAATGTAGTCGGCCCACATATCCATGGGTTAGACACTGACAAGATTCAACCAACCATGGATGGAAATATTTAGGGGGGAGCCATCAGTTCAGTTACTCAGTCGTGTCCGACTCTTTGCCACCCCATGGACTGCAGCACGCCAGGCCTCCCTGTCCATCACCAACTCCCAGAGTTTCCTCAAAATCATGTCCATTGAGTCGGTGATGCCATCTAACCATTTCATCCTCTGTCGTCCCCTTCTCCTGCCTTCAATCTTTCAGTGCATCAGGGTCTTTTCAAATGAAAAGGATGAACCATACAGTTCCAAAAAAGTAAAACTTGAATCTGCAACATGCCAGCATCTATTTACAAAACATTTACACTGTATTTACAGGTTCTAGGTATTTTCACCATGACACACTTTGTGGCAAGCAATCTGGCCCAACAACCTATTGGCCATAAGGCCATTTTGCATTAAAAGATAACTGATCAACAGTTCTGGATTTATTACACTAGAAAATGATAACCTATCAGTTCTTCCAAATCTTTTGGTGGGCACAGTCATCCTTTCCACCCAACAAACCAAAAGTTTACCAAGCTATGGCAAATACAAAAGAGGCAGTTAATAATTCACATCAGTCTTCAAGAGCATTAACTATTGATTCTTCAGCTAATTTAGACACAACAGCTTGTTCTGTAATACCATCTTTACCAATTTTATCACTTGATATTAGAAGTTGGAGACAAAAGACGACTCAAGTTACTCCTATCCTCCCAAAAAGAAATGGTTACATGATTCTTGATGAGTGTAAGTTTCCTGAAAATGGTGAAAATTTCTTGTTATTTAATCGTGAAGAATGTGATGCAGACAGAATTTTGGTATTTGGCACTTAATCTAGCTTAAATGATCTGGTAAACTATAAGGATGGACATGTGATGGAATGATTAGATTACTAACCATTACAGACGAATACTACCAGTTCATGTATTGTAAAGGAATAGCCATCTCCCTTGTCCATTTTACTTCCAGAGAGACCTGAAGAGATTTAACAGCAAATTTTTTTATAGTGTAAAGAACTTACATTCAACATTATATCCTATATCCTTAATGACTGACTTTGAGAAAGAGGTATTGCTTTCTTCCCAATACATCTGAATACAACTGTAACAATGAAGCTTATCTCATTTCACATAATATTCAAGTATTTTTCTATTTTCACATTTCATAATAAGAGTATTACTGCTTTAAATTTTTGTTTTCAATTTTTCACATTTCATTAGGCCCTTTTTAATGTCTCTTTTTCTTTTTGTGCTACTTTATCATTTGAGGCAAAATTATTTTATGATCAAGTTGTTGTGTGGTAAAACTGCAGCAAAACTCTCTGCACCAAAGACTTTCAGGGTGAAAATATTGTACACGGTATTTACAACTACCTACACAGCATCTACGACGTACTAGGTATTATAACTAATCACAAAATAATTTAAAGTATATAGAGGGCATGTGTCGGTTATATGCAAATACTACACCATTTTATAAAAGAAACTTAAGCATCCTCATATTTTGTCATCTGCAGAGGGCCCTAAAACACTGCAGATACCGAGGGATAACTGTAAATGAAAAATTTAAACATCTGAGTCTAAAATCCATGCTATTGACTTTAATTATTCATGCATGCCAAAGAAGTCCTTTAAATAATAAATGTTAAAAGTGTATTTAAACTGGGAATATTGATTGCCTCTAGAGAAGAAAATTGGATGGCTGACGAGAGAGAGATACAGGACGATTAAATGTATATCTCTTAAGTCTTGAACTGTATTAACATGTTAATACTATATTAGTATGTTAACTTTTCATTTATTATATTAATGCATTAATTTCAATCTTGAACTATATTAATATGTTAACTTTCTATTAATTTTAATAACATTTTAAAAGTTGATAGTAATACTAATGCTGGGTAACAGCCTAGAGGGGTGGAAGGTAGAAGGAGATGGAAAGGAAGTTCAAGAGGGAGGGGACATATGTATACCTATGGCTGATTCATGTTGATGTTTGGCAGAAATTAACATTCTGTAATTATCCTTCAATTAAAAAATAAATTAACTAAAATATATATATTAATGCTGGAATAACATAACCTTCCCAGTTCATTCTGTATTTTCAAGATGTAGAATACTAATGGTAAAAGTATGACATTCTTCATGTACTAGGATAGTTTAATAAGATTCTTCAGGAATTTCTCCAAGCACAACCAAGAAGTTTTATGTTCCTTCTTAAATGTTCCCTTACTCTTGAATCATATTAACTAATTATCTTACTCTAGTATCACTAGCAAACTGTTAACTACATTCACTAGTTCATTCAGACAGGGTAAAACAGCCATCAAACCACCAAGTGTGGTAACATCTTTACTAAGTAACTATGAGGTTGTTTGTCAAATACACTGTTACCAGAAATTCTGTCACCAGGACAGCAGTAACAAAGAATAATTCTAAGATAGCAACTAAGTAACAATACTGGAGCCTAAGTCAAGTCCGACTCTTTTGCCAATCCATGGACTACAGCCCACCAGGCTCCTCTGTCCATGGGATTTCCCAGGCACGAATAGTGGAGTGGGTTACCATTTCCTTCTCCTGGAAATCTTCCCAACCCAGGGATCGAACCTGTGTCTCTTATGTCTCCTGCACTGGCAGGCGGATTCTTTACCACTGAACCACCATGGAAACCTAACCAGATGCATAACTAAAAGGCTAGATTATCCCAACACTCTCTAGCTCTCTCCCCATTTTGCCAGGGGTATAGAGAGAAAATACAGTGAAATCCTTCTATACAACACTTATCATCATAATATCCTATCAAATTATCACCCAAGCTCACATTAAAACAAATTCTCAGTAATTCCTATACCACTTTCAATTTCATTGGAGAAATATATATACTTGCTCTTATTCCAGATTGCCTGACTTTCTATTTTCAAATCATGCTATCACGATTTGACCCATTTGTTGTACTTATGAATAGGAATGAATTTCATGCTTTGTAGAAAACTCATACAATCACATCACACAAAAATCAAAAAATGGCTTAGGAAAAACAATAAATTTTTGGTTAACTAAAGTATTTTCTGAAATACTAAGTGTGATAACCTTTTCCTAATAAACACAAAAGAGTCTAAATTATTTTCGTGAGTCTTTGCTAACTTAAAAATGGAACTCAACTTTTTATACATTTTTCTTTAAGGCAATAAGTAATTGCATCCAGTCTTCTCAAATTACTAAAAAGAAATCAAGGTAATATTAAACTCTGCTGAATTCCTTTAGCCTAAATTATCCTCTGCATTACATGCAACTAAGGTCATATTTTATACTTGCTAAGATGTATGTTGTTATAATGATATAATGGAGAAAACGGTAACAAATTAAAACCACGTATCAGCTTTTCTGACCTTCCAAGGAAGAACACAACTTACAAAATAAATTAGAACCATTACTTTCCTGTACTAAGGATGAAAAAATAACCAGTTTTTCTAAAATGCTCGAAGTCTAAGACAACACTATCTGAAAAAGCAGCTGACAAATCACATTATGAATTTCCAGACTATAAAAAATGCAGGAAATTCCATAACCTCAATTATACATGGAGTCTAAAATAGTCAAACTCAGAAGCAGAAAACAGAATGGTCGTTGTGCAGGCAAGGTGGAGGGAATAGGGAGATGTTGGTCGAAGAGTACAACATTTCAATTATGCAAGGTGAATAAACTCTGGAGAGCTAACGTACCACATAGGGACTGGAGTTGAAAATGTATTTGTATCCTTGAAATCTGCTAGGACAGTAGATCTTTAGTGTCCTCACCACAAAAAAAAAAAAGAAAGAAAATAACCTCGTGAGGTGCTGGATCTGTTAATTAGCTCGACTGCAGTGCTTATTTCACAATGTAAACATCAAAACATCATGCATGTTGTATCACGAACATACACTAAAACATAGCAAACATACAATTTGATGTCTTAATTAAATATGCACAAGTTCCATTTGTCAATTATACTTTAATAAAGCTGAAATGCTGCAAATTCTCCGAAAGATTATTACTGTCAAATTAATAAACCCAAACCAGTCCTAAAAAGTGTATTCTTTTTAAATGTAAGCAAACAGGAAAGTAATAATTATATTGAGATAATTTTCAAACTATCATAGCAACTCAATTTTCTTAAGTACTGTAGTATCCCCTAGTGGACTGGTGAGGAACAGGTTTTTTTTAGGTTATTAAATTAAATTTTTACATATTTGATCATAATAAATTCACTAACAATACTACCTGAAAAGCGTCCCATGGTCAAAGCAAAATGTTTTAACTTTTTTGTAAATTTCATAATTGTGAATTCAACCGGGGCCCTGCAAGAGTCAAATTTGTTTCTTGATAAAACATTGTTTCCACTATTTCAAGTATAGTTTCCTCCAAGAACTGTTACATAAAATAAGCATCAATTTAGAAATTCAAAATCAATCTCCTTTAACAGTTTTCTAATAATAGAATTTAATGCAAAGGAAGTTTATTAGGAAAATTATTTGGAAGGAGACTGCCAAGCCCATGGCCAAGCAGAGTATCTGAAGCCTCAGGCTTTGTGTTCAGCAGTATTCTGCAGTGATTTCATGGGAGTAACCCATGATATAGCTGAAGTGTTCGCATTTCAACATCAGTCAGTTCAGTTCAGTCGTTCGTGTCCGACTCTTTGCGACCCCATGAATCGCAGCACGCCAGGCCTCCCTGTCCATCACCAACTCTCAGAGTTCACTCAAACTCATGTCCATCCAGTGGGTGATGCCATCCAGCCATCTCATCCTCGGTCGTCCCCTTCTCCTCCTGCCCTCAATCCCTCCCAGCATCAGAGTCTTTTCCAATGGGTCAACTCTTCGCATGAGGTGGCCAAAGTACTGGAGTTTCAGCTTTAGCATCATTCCTTCCAAAGAAATCCCAGGGCTGATCTCCTTTAGAATGGACTGGTTGGATCTCCTTGCAGTCCAAAGGACTCTCAAGAGTCTTCTCCAACACCACAGTTCAAAAGCATCAATTCTTCGGCACTCAGCTTTCTTCACAGTCCAACTCTTACATCCATACATGACCACTGGAAAAACCATAGCCTTGACTAGACAGACCTTTGTTGGGCAAAGTAATGTCTCTGCTTTTGAATATGCTATCTAGGTTGGTCATAACTTTCCTTCCAAGGAGTAAGCGTCTTTTAATTTTATGGGTGCAGTCACCATCTGCAGTGATTCTGGAGCCCAAAAAATACTCTGACACTGTTTCCACTGTTTCCCCACCTATTTCCCATGAAGTGATGGGACCAGATGCCATGATCTTCGTTTTCTGAACGTTGAACTTTAAGCCAACTTTTTCGCTCTCCTCTTTCACTTTCATCAAGAGGCTTTTTAGTTCCTCTTCACTTTCTGCCATAAGGGTGGTGTCATCTGCATGTCTGAGGTGATTGATATTTCTCCCGACAATCTTGATTCCAGCTTGATTTCAACGTATGACAAATATAATTCAAGATACCATAAAAAGGAGAGCAGCCAAGGTGGCAGGGTAGAAGGACCCTAAGCTCATCTCCTTTCAGGAGCACACCAAAATCACAACTGCAGAACAACCGTTAATGACAAAAACAGAAACCCGCCAGAAAAGATCCTCTACAAGTAAAGACATAAAGAAGGAACCACAGCAAGACAAGCAGGAGGGATGCGCCTGCAATACAATTAGACCCCATACCCTCCCACCCCTGGGCGGGCGACCCACGAGCTGGAGAATAAAGAGGTTCTCCCACAAAGTGGGAATTCTGAGTCCCGTATCAGACAGCTCATCTCAAGGGTTCAGCACCAGGAAAACGACCTCCCAGAGCATACAGCTTTGAAGGCCAGCAGGGCTTGATTGCAGGAGCTCCACAGAATTAGAGGAAATTAACACTTCACTCATAAAATATCTCATGCACCGGAACCAAGAGCAAAAGCAGCAAATTGATAGGAGCCTGGACCAGACCTACCTGCTGGTCTTGGAGGGTCCCCTGGAGAGGCAGGAGAGCCAGCTATGGCTCATCCTAGGGACACAGACACTGGTAGCAAACATAAAGAAAGTGAAGTCGCTCAGTCGTGTCCGACCCTTTGCAACCCCATGGACTGTAGCCTACCAGGCTTCTCCGTCCATGGGATTCCCCAGGCAAGAATACTGGAGTGGGTTACCATTTCCTTCTCCAGGGGATCTTCCCAACCCAGGGATGGAACCCGGGTCTCCCGCATTGAAGGCAGACGCTTTAACCTCTGAGCCACCAGGGAAGCCCATACCAGGGAGAATTCATCTGAGTGAGCTCTCCTGGAGGCTGACACCTTGGCATCAAGACGTGGCCCCATCCAACAGCCTTTAGGTTCCAGTGCTACAACACCTCAAGCCAAACAAACTGGGTAGGCACACAGTCTCACCCATCATCAGACAGGCTGCCTAAAGCTTCGTAAGCCCACAACTGCCTCGAGACACACCCCTCGGCATGGCCCTACCCACCAGAAGGCCAAGACCCAGCTCCACCCACCAGTGGGCAGGCACCAGCCCCTCCTGCCAGGAAGCCTGCACAAGACCAGCTTCGCTCACCAGGGGGCAGACACTAGAGCCAAGAAAACTACAGTTCAGCAGACCAAATCCACAAACTCAAGCCAGACAATAGCCTGAAACCAGCTGGTGCCTGGTCCTTGGGTGACACTGCTAGGGACGTGCACTGCTAGGACGCTTAGGACCTCTCCCACAGAGGGTCACCTTTCCAAGGTCGAGAAACCTATATACAGGTTACAAGCCTATTACACACCTATTACATACACATGTATGTAATAACTAACCTGTTACATACATAAAAATACAAAACAATTTAGACAAAATGAGGCAGCAGAGGAATATGTTTCAGATAAAGGAACAAGAGAAAAACCCAAAGAACTAAGGGACAATCTACCAGAGAAAGAGTTCAGAGTAATGATCATAAAGATAATCAAAGAACTCAGAAGGCTCTGTCAGTGATGCTATCTAACCATCTCATCTTATCCTTTTGCCTTCAATCTTTCCCAGCATCAGGGTCTTTTCCAGTGAGTGAGACTAATGATTCTAAATGAAGAAACAAAAGACATTTCAAAAAAGATCAACAGAAAGAAAAAAAAAAAGACCAAGAGAAACTTCCCTGGTGGTCCAGTGGTTAAGAATCCACCTGTCAACACAGGGGACAGAGGTTCAATACCTGGCCTGGGAAGATCCCAGATGCCCTGGAGCAACTAAGCCCACGCACCACAACTACTGAGCCTACACTCTGCAACGAGAAGACACCGCAATGAAAACTCCACACATCCCAATGAAGAGTGGCCCCCACCTGCCACAACTACAGAAAGCCCATGCGCAGCAACCAAGATCCAGTGCAGCCAAAAATAAGTAAGTAAGTAAATTTTTTTTAAAAAGGCCAACAATTCAACAAAAACACCTGCTTTATTTATGGGCAAAAGACTTGACTAGACATTTCTCCTCAGAAGATATATAAATGAACAATAAGCACATGCAAAGATGCTCAACATCATTAATCACTAGGTAAGTGCAAACTGAAACCACAGTGACATTAGCACCTCACATCTATTACGACGGCTGTGCTGTCCTCAGTCACTTCAGATGTGTCTGGCTCTTTGCAACCCCATGGGCTCTAGCTGACCAGCCTCCTCTCTCTATGGGATTTTCCAGGTAAGAATACTAGAGTGGGTCGCCATTTCCTTCTCCAGGGGATCTTCCTGACCCAGGGACTGAACCTGCATCTCCTGCACTGCCAGGATTGTTTACCACTGAGCCACCGGGGAAGCCCCCATTATCATATTACAGTGAACTAATTCTTAATCTAATGTACCTATCCAAATTACCAGGCAGGGTGTTTTTCCTTGGTTCAGCAGGAACACATTTTTTTCTTTTTAATATTTTATAGGTGATTTTGATACATACTTCTAGTTAAGCAGAGGAAGCAAAGGAGGAAAGGGCAGAAAAGGAAGGAGGCAATATAATAAAACAAACGAGATGCAACATTAACAACCTGGGATGGGCTTCCCTGGTGGCTCAGTGGTAAAGAGTCTGCCTGCCAATGCGGAAGACACAGGTTCGAGCCCTGATCCGGGAAGATCCCACATGCATGGAGCAACTAAGCCCGTGTGCCACAACTAACGAGCCTGCGCAACTACTGAACCTATGTGTCGTAACCCCTGAAGCCTGTGTGCCCTGGAGCCCGTGCTCCACAATTAGAGAAATCACCTCAGTGAGAAGCCCGAGCACCACAGCTGGAGCGTAGCCCCCACTCTCCACAACTGGAGGAAGGCCTGAGCAGCAGTGAGGATCCAGCACATCCAAAAGTAAACAATTAAAAAAAAACAGAAAACATTAACAACAAGAGGAACAGCGCAAAGAGTAAAAGAGTTCATTTTTTCTTGCAATTATTCTAGAATCATAACTTTCAAAATAAAGTTAGAAAAAGAACAAAAACACATATATACCAGAATTACACAATTCTATTTTAAGATGCCATTATTTCTAAACACTGGTTCTAAAAATTCTAATAGGAAATCATGCCTATAAATTAGTCAAAACTGTCCCATTATCACCAGGGAGTATTCATCATGAGAGATTAGAGACAGACTGGATGTGTTTAAGCAGTTACTGAAACTTGATAACACTCAAGTGTCAACTAATTCATAACAATCTCACCACAAAGGTACAGAAAAACATTCATCCAGTTGCTATGCCTCCCCTCATCCCTGCTTGAGTTTGCACTTAAAATATATTCTGTTTTTAAACTATAAAAAGTTCCTGCGTGATTTTGAAGATAAATTTAAAATTCCATGTTCTAAAACTTAATGATTCTTCTCTCCTCACTAACCTTCCTACCCAATTTCCCATCAAACCAATAAGAAGAGAAAAACAAGCTTCACCCTTTCACTTCCCTCTCTCCTTTCTCCCCTTTAAATTTCTCCAATCTCTCTAAATCTTGAAAAACAGAAAAAGACTAACAATTTTTAAAGTCATTTATGTGCAACATATAGTGGTAGAAGATTTGTATACATTATCTTGTTTAACAGTCAAGCCACCCACACAGCCAGTATTATCATCCTCATTTTATAATGAGGAAATAAGCAAGTTCAAACAATTCACACAATTAATAAACCACAATTCTGACTGAAATCTGTCTAGCTCCAAAATCCCTGTGCTTTTTATATCATAGTGCATTGCATCATACTTGTCTCATTTTAAGCTCTCCTTTTAGAATAAAATTTCTATGAGGTACAGAACCTTACAGACAGCCTGCCATCAAGATCCATTTTCACAATAATAGAATCTTGGACAGAAGTTTCTCAGTCATAGATTGAGTTTTTTCCCTCTCCTGCAGACCCCCAAATTACTTTTAATTTCACTTATTTATTTAGACATGTGTGCTCAGTTGTTCAGTGTCCAACTCTCTGTGACCCCACAGGCTCCTCTGTCCACGGGATTTTCCAGGTAAGAACACTGGCGTGGGTTGCCATTTCCTTCCCCAGGGGATCCTCCTGACCCAGGGATCAAATCCACGTCTCCTGCACTGGCAGGCGGATTCTTTACCACTGAGCCACCGGGGAAGCCCTATTTAGACATTTAAAAAAAAAAAAAAAAAAAACGACATTATTGCTCGCTTCCTTGTAAAAGCTTTTCCCATGAGCACGGTACAATCCAGTTTAAATTTCTCAGATCCACTGCTGTGTTGGAGGGTGGGCAGTGGTACCCAAGATCACTCCCAGGTTCAATGATTCACAAGGATGACTCAGCACACAGTTGTGCTTATAGTAATTATTTATTGAAGTGAATGGATACAGAGCTAAATCAACAAAGGGAAAAGTCAGATAGAGTGAAAGCTGCAGGAAACCAGGGACAAGTTTCCAAGAGTCTTCTCCCAGGGGAGTCGCAAAAGACACACGCTTCTTCCAGTCTTGAGTTTTAACAATATGTGAAAATATTGTCCACAAAGTAATAAGCTCCTTGCTGCTCAGTCACTTCAGTCGTGTCCGACTCTGTGGGACCCCAGAGACGGCAGCCCACCAGGCTCCCCCGTCCCTGGGATTCTCCAGGCAAGAACACTGGAGTGGGTTGCCATTTCCTTCTCCAATGCATTAAAGTGAAAAGGGAAAGTGAAGTCGCTCAGTCGTGTCCGACTCTTAGCGACCCCGCAGACTGCAGCCTACCAGACTCCTCTGTCCATGGGATTTTCCAGGCAAGAGTACTGGAGTGGGGTGCCATTGTCTTCTCCCAATAAGCTCCTTAGAGGTTCAGTATCCAAGGTTTTTCTTAGGACTGGTCACGTAGACACCCTCTACCTACTTCGCAGGACTCCCAGAAGGAAAGTAGGTGTTTAGCATAAACCACATTGTTTGTGCTAACAGTTTAGACAGTGAACTACTCTTCACAGTTCTGGGAATGGTGGAAATAAACTCTCTCAAAATCCAAGTTACCAGACGCCAGTCAAGAGCCAACCTTGTTAAGCAGGGGGTTCTGAGGATTATCATCTCAAGTCGGCTATGTTCAGTTTTTTCTGTACCACTTAGATGTTCTCTTTAGAAATAATGTTTTGCTGTTTTGTTTTTGGCAATCCCTGCTTTCTATCCAAAATATGTCCCCATTTCCTATCATTTTAACTAAAACTTCCTTTCCTGAGATTTATATTTTTTAATAACTTATCAGCTACCTATGCCCAACTTTTAAAATTCTTTCACAAGCCACAAGTATACCAGATACACAGTGTTATGATTAAATTCTGTATCTATCCTAAAGGAGAACATTTATGAGAAAAAAATCCTTTTAAGACTTAAGACAATTAAATCTTAGCACATTGGGATAAAATTATGCGATGCAATTTGATATTGTTGATTGTTTATTCTGCAACAGACCCAGTAAACTGTAATACTTTAAAAAGGAAAAGAAAAAAGGAAGCCTCGGTTCCATTACATTTCTACACATTGCTATGTATAGTAACAAATTAGCTGCAAGTTAGCTGTTAACCCTGTAGGAGTGCTCCATTGCCTTCTCTATTCTTTTATAAATCATCACCTAAAAACTAGACAGTAAACCCACGCTTCCTTCTTCTTGAAAGAAGTTAAACGACTTATGACATTTTAAAGGGAATAGAACATAACCTTGCTGTCCTCCTCCACACTTTTATTTTCGAGCCAGTTCCTCATACTAAGTATGTGCTATTCCAAGTAAAATTAAGACCACAGGAATATCTTACTTCAGCTTAAAAAGGGGAAAGGTTTTTAAATGCACATATAGAAAGCTACACTTTCTTAGTTTTGGTTTATATCAGCAAATTAAGCAATGCTGGACTGTAAGTGATTTAGTGACTGATCTGTATCCTGATCAGTACCCCGAAATAGTTGCTGAAATGCCTTCTGCTTTTTTTTCTAGTCTCTCCTATTAATGTTTCCTGGCCTTAAATATACTTAATATGAGCTCCAAAGAATACAGAAGAGGGCTTCAATGAAGAACTTATCTAAAGAAACAGGAATAACAAAAATCTAAGACAAAAGCATGAAAGTTAAATATTGTAATGAGGATAAATAAAACAGAAGTTCAGAAAAGAGAAACAAATTTACAAGTTTTGAAATATTTAAAGTAAAAAAAAAAAATTAACAAAAAAATTTCATGACTGTTTTATACACAGTTTTCCTTGTGGCGCAGTGGTACAGAATCTGCCTGCCAATGCAGGAAACCCAGGTTCTATCCCTAGGTTGGGAAGATTCACTGGAGAAGGAAATGGCAACCCACTCCTATATTCTTGCCTGGGAAATCCCATGGACAGAAAAGCCTGGTGGACTACAGTTCATGGGGTCACAAAAGAGTCAGACACAACTGAGTGACCAAACACACACATTTTATATACTTTTTAGTTAACAACACAAACTATGAAAACAAAGTTTAACAGGATACACTCCAGAACAGGAAGGTGGGTTTGGGGTTTGTTTTACTTTTTGCTCATGTTCTTTCTTTTCTATAATGAAATATGCCTCTTTTACAGTAAAAAAAAAAAACAAAAACTAATTTTTTTCCTTTCCCCTTAGAGAAATTAAGGAAATGAGTAGCAAATACATGGCTTTTCACCCCCTTTTCTAGTTTAAAGATGAAGCAGGATCTCTGTAATAAATGAAAATTTTATGCCTGTACAAATAACACAGGGAACTGTCTTAGATCATTCTTCACTCTCATTATCTTCCCCAAAATTACCCTCCTCAAAGTAAACTTTTCTCCTTTCTGTATTCATTGCAAATAACAACAACAACAACAACAAAAACTACATTCATATTATTGTTAAAAAGCTCTAACACCAAAGTCCATGCATTAACAGAGACAGCTTGGTACACTGGAAAGCACAGTGGGCTAGAATAAGTCTTACATTACAGTCCAGCTCTGGCTGTGTCACTTAAACATTTAATTAATGTAAATAGAATGTAAGAGGATTCTTTTGTGGTAGGTTGTCTTTAAGATATTTCTCTTTACACAGTATCTGCTAACTGTAAAAAATGTTGTCAAATAATATAGACATATATAGAGTTGAAAGTGGAAGTTCTTTTCACATCTCCATTCCCACAACCAAAGAGCCTAAGAAGATACTAAGATGCTTTTCTAACAGACCAGCTGATAACATCTTTTATTCACATCTGTCTGGACTAAAGGAAACTCCCCTGAATCTGACTAACAGACTCAGAGATTAAAGATTTTGAGCTCAGCATAGTTACTGGATAGAATTTGGGTCTTCTCTCTAAAGGAATGGCTTAGTGTGTTGCATTCTTTTCTTGCCTAGGAAGTCCCACGGACAGAGGAGCTTGGCGGGCTATAGTCCATGGGGTTGCAAAAGAGTCGGACACGACTTAGCGACTAAACAACAAAAAGTGTGTTGCATATAACACAAAGAATGACGGAATACTTAGCAACCAAGAGAGCAAACTAAGGTAGTTAATTATTGCTTTCCGTCTTCCCAGGCACATAACAAAACTGTACCTTCCTCATCCCCACGGCATGATGTGATGACAAACGACTTGCTCTGGTCAATGAAATATAAGAAATGATGTATGCCTCTTCTGGTTTTTAAAGTTTCCACTAGCACTTGATTTAACAATCCCTCCTTCCCTCTGCAATGCAACTGCCAGCATTCTAGAGTGATGGTGTAAGACTGTCAGCCTGGGTCTCTGGGTGACAAAAGTGAAGTCACTCAGTCATGTCCAACTCTTTGCGACCCCATGGACTATAGCCTATCAGGCTCCTCCATCCATGGGACACATGTTCTGTTCTGGAGTGGGTTGTCATTTCCTTCTCCAGAGGACCTTCCCAACCCAGGGATCAAACCCAGGTCTCCTCCACTGCAGGCAGACGCTTTACTGTCTGAGCCACCAGGGAAGCTCTAAACAGGCAGAATCCCTCTCCCACCTCTGCCAAGACCCCCCTCCCCCAATACACACAGTGATCTTCACTGAACAGGTAGTGTGAATGACAAACTTTTGACATGTTAATCCCCTAAGACTGGGTGGGGAGGAGCTATTGTTACTAACCCATAACCTATTCTATCCTAACTAGACAAACCAACTGACTCTAAAGTTAATACAAAAAAAATAATATTAATAATAAGCAAGGAGGAATAGCCAGCAATATTCTGCAAATACAGAGAAATGAACTAGCCAGACTGGATGGTAGAAACAATAAAGAGCTAATACTTACATAGCACTAATAACATGCAAACATTATTCCTAAGCACTTTATTAATTCATTTATTCTTTATAACAACCTTATTAGATAGGTATTATCATCTCTATTTTACAAATAAGGACACTGAATTACAGGGATATTAAGTAACTTGCCCAAGATCACACAGCTAAGGAAGTAAAGGTTTAAAGCAAGGCAGTTTAGCACAAAAGTCTATATATTATTAACCACCATGCTATAATGCACATCATAAAAACACAATAATTAAAACAGTGTGATACTGACACATAATGAGGCAAATCAGAAAGAACAGAAAATCCAGAAACAAAACCAAATGCACACAGAATTTTAGTATACAAAGAGGTAAAGACAGTTATTCAATAAGTGGCTATTCTGAAATCCCTATATCCTGTCAGCAATTCCAATTCAAGGCTTTTATTCTATAGCTATTCCTAGCATATGCTTAAAATGATAAATATTTTTCACTACAGTACCGTTTGAAAACAAATAATTCAACCATACAATGAAAAGCCATGCATTAAAAAAAAAAGGCAAGTTCTTTATTTATTAACATGGAAGAATCTCTAAGGCAAATTAAGCAGGAGGGGTAGGAGTGAGATGCAAAACAGTCTACACAATATGCTTCCATTGGTCTTAAAGAAAAAAAGGACTGGGGGGATACACATACATGCATGCATGCATACACACACACACACACGCACACACACACACACACACACACGTACCTCTGAAAGTATACACAAGAAACTGGTTTGGATTGCCAAAATCTGACTGGCCAAGGAAAACGTGGTCTCAGAAACACTTTTGCACCATTTGATTTCTGAACTATACAAAGGTACTGAGCATTCAGTAAATAAATAAATGACTTAAATTTTACAGGAGAAAAAGACTGAGCCATTTAGCAGCAGGGATAAATGCCAAAAGAATACAGAGAGCTGTCATGATGAAGAAGCTGAGCAGCCATTACACTCCGTATACCACAAGCTGAAACAGAGAAAGCCAGCTGGAAGAAAGAAAAACCGAACAGATGTACAGAGCAAAAAAAAAGTTGTCAAAACCTTACAGCCCCTAAAAGAGAAAGATGGAGTATGCAGTCTTGATTTCTAATGGTCTACTAGCTCCAGTTTCCATTAGGCCCAGATCTACAATGATTCCCATCAATGGAGTGTCACGATCCCCAGAGTACCCACATACAGCACATGCTTCCACTGGCGTTCACTCCACCGCGTCACCATTTCTTTTTTTTTTTTTCTTAAGGACCCTACAACTATTCTATTCATGTGAATGAGAAGGCATTTCAGGATACTTTCGAAGTGCCCTCTGTGAAATAGGAAAGAAAGACTGACCTAACTGAAGAGCTAGAAATATTCAATCAGAATGCTGACAACTGTACCAAAATAAAACTATACATTAAACTTACCTATATATTCAGAAGCACTGAAATCTGAGAATTACACTTAGATACAGAAGAAACCTAAATATAATATACTGCTTGGTATTAAGGTATCAAAATCATCTCAGTTTTAACATTACCATAATTGTTAAGTACATTAACCAACAAACATGTTAGAAAGGCAACTTTAAAAAAACATACTACACTATGCTTAGTCACTCAGTCGTGTTCGACTCTTTGTAACTCCATGGACTGTAGCCTGCCAGGCTCCTCTGTCCATGGGGATTCTTCAGGCAAGAATACTGGAGTGGGTTGCCACGCCCTCCTCCAGAGGATCTTCCCAGCCTGCTGCTGCTACTGCTGTCACTTCAGTCATGTCCAACTCTGTGTGACCCCACAGACTGCAGCCCACCAGGCTCCCCCATCCCTGGGATTCTCCAGGCAAGAACACTGGAGTGGGTTGCCACGCCCTCCTCCAGAGGATCTTCCCAGCCTGCTGCTGCTACTGCTGTCACTTCAGTCGTGTCCAACCCTGTGCGACCCCATAGATGGCAGCCCACCAGGCTCCCCCATCCCTGGGATTCTCCAGGCAAGAACACTGGAGTGGGTTGCCATTTCCTTCTCCAATGCCTGAAAGTGAAAAGTGAAAGTGGAGTCTCTCAGTCGTGTCCAACTCTTCGCGACCCCATGGACTGCAGCCCACCAGGTCCCAGCGTAGGGATCAAACTCAAGTCTCCTGCATTGCAGGTGGATTCTTTACCATCTGAGCCACCAGGGAAACCCAATTTTTGAGGACTTAAGATTTATCACGTACCCTCTGGGGATTTTACATATAATAATCTCATAACTCTATGAGGCAGGGACTAGTTCACATGACTATTTTACAGATGAGGAAACAGATACATATAAAAAATTCAGAACCCTAAGAGACCTTAGAAACTATGTATTACCCCAGCAAGCTATTTATTTTCCACTCACATCAAAATATTGGTATGTTAAATCATAAATTTAATCCAGGATTTAAACCTACATAGTCTAACACCAGCAACCACAATATTAGCATACTTATAAATGGCACTGACTGCTGTTATAATCGAAAGCACTCAACTAGAAAATCCAAAAGCTTCAAGAACTACAAAGTGTGAAAACTGTTTATATCAAATGAGGGAGCAAACAAAAAGTCATTCCTGGTAGGATAAATAATAATCTCTTAAATATGATTTTTTTAAAAAAACTATTTTCCTGTTAACAGTAATTATCTAGCTCTCTTTTGTTAGTATTTCTTTTAAACTCAATTCTATAAAATACCTAAGGAGGCACAAACAAGTACACGAAGACTAGTCTCAAAATAAACAAAATGGTAATATGTCTTAATCCTTAATAAAGTGAACTATACACATTATATTGTATTTTTCTTTCTGTTTTATTATCATGAAAGCTCTGTGAAGACAGTGGAGCATCAGTGTAAGAGTATTTCCCCCTACGTGCAGCAGAAACTTGAGAAAACCACAAAAGTTAAGTCAGGCTCTGCTTCCTATCAGTTATGTGGCCTTAAGGTAAGTAAGATACTTACTCCCTCTCAGCTAAATGCCTTTATAGGTAAAACCAGGAAATATGTATAGCTTCCAAGGTTGTGTTGAGGATTAAGTGATATCATAGAATAAAGGGTCTGGGACACAAGCACCCAATCCTTTCCCAATGCTTTTAGGTTACTATTAAAGCATCATGGTTAGGAGAATAGCATTAAGAGTTAGACATGTCTTACTATGAGACCCGTTTTCATTATTTGACAAGGACTAATGAGATAACATCTGAAGCATGGAGTTTGGCACATAAATACTGAATATTATTACATAAATAATACTACCAAAAGCAAAGATTAACTAGAAACTAAACCTAGAAAGATAATAAAAACTAGACCCTAATTTTTTGTGCTCTTCTACTAAGCTACAAGTCCATGATCAACTTGTTTCATTTACCTAAGCATTAGTTTATCTATCTGTAAATTAAATACATCAGAATACTGAGAATTCCCTGGCAGTCCAGTGGTTAGAACTCCAGGTTTAAATCCCTGACAAGGGAACTAAGATCATGCAAGCTGTGCGGCGTCCCCTCCTCCCCCCCAAAAAAGTATATTCTACCTATGCCTATCTGGCTACCAAATTCATAAATTTTATCTTAAAACAACCAACACCCTCACAGACATATACACTCACCCTCAAGGAAAAGAAACAAATCAGCAGGAGATTGAGAAATTCAGAGATTCAGAGTAATCACCAAAACAGCAAGCTCTACAGTGCCAGTTTAAGATTTTAGTAAGAAACATATTAATAGTAAATACTTTAAATGAGAAAAAAATATTTTAAAAAGAAACACCTAAAATAATGAAAAACAATGTTGAATTCATAGTTGCTACAAAAAACTAGAAATACTTTTCAGACATTTTGAGGACCTGTCTAGCTCACAAGGCTTTTCTGAAACATCCTTCTCACACAGTGGTAGGCCCAGAGCAGTCAAATTACGCTCTAGATCAGAGTTCTCAATCAGGGGTGATTTTACCTCCAAGGGAATTTTGGCAATATCTAGAGACATTTTTTGGTTGTTACAGTTAGATGGTGAGTGCTACTGTTTAGCTGACAGGGCCAAAGACACTGCTAAATTCAATGCACAGGACAACTTCCACAAAGGATCATTCAGCCTAAAACGTCAATGTAACAGAGGTGATCTGACCACCAATCACAGTGGTGATTCCAATTCTGAGAATCTGTAACTGAGACTAAGAAGTATTAGTTTAATATGGACCATCCTTTTGACCAGAAAAGATTACCAAAAAAAAAGGAAATCGTGGTATGAATTAAATGTCTAAGAGATAATTAAGTGAGCAAACAGAAGACAAAACAAGAGACAGAATAAATAAATATTGCCTGAGATTTTAGCAGCCTTCCACTTCCTGTTTCTGGGCCGGCCTAACTACATTCCTGTCCTTGAGTCTTCACTATCTCCACACAAATTTTCTGTGTATTACATAATCTGCAGTTAGTCTTTTCCACTTGTAACCAAGAGTCCTACTCACACATATTACCCACAGAAAACTGCTAAGGGAAAAGTAACTACAGAGAGTATGTAATACCTATAGTTCAACATAAGTAAATCAAAAATAAATTTGATGAAACTTTATAATAGTAAAAAAAAAAATGGTGAGGTATTGAAAAAAGATCAATAAGGACTAATCTATAAATATAAGGAAAACAGGGAAAATAGGGCAAATAATGTGGAAACCAGCGAAGAGTCAAAATTTCTTAAACTAGAAGGACAACCAAAAACCACAGACACGTGGTGCATTACACAAAAATTGAGAAATAATCATTTAAGACAGACTTCTCGAGCATCTATGTACCAAGCTCTTAATCTTTAGGAGCAAGAATTTTATAGAACTCAATAGCATAAAAACAGTTCAATTAAAAGATGGGCAGAGGCCTTCCCTGGTGGCACAGAGGATGAGAATACACCTGGCAATGCAGGGAACACGGGCTCAATCTCTCGTTCAGGAAGATTCTACATGCCTCAGAGCAACCAAGCCGCTGTGCCACAACTACTGAGCCTGTGTGCCTTAACTGATGAGCCCGGGCGCTGCAACTACTGAAACTGGTCTGTGCTCCACAACAAGAGAAGCCACCTCCGTGAGAAGCCCGTGCACCACAACCAGAGGGTGGCACCTACTTTCTGCAACCAGAGAAAGCCCACACACAATAACATGCATGCAGCACACCCAAAAAAAGGAAAGAAAGTAAAAAAACTGAAAATGGGCAGGGAATTCCCTGGTGGTCCCAGTGGTTAGCACTTTGTGCTTCACTGATGAGCACATGGCCTCAATCCCTGGAACTAAGATCCCACAAACTGCACCATGAGGCCAAAAAAGAAAGAAAGAAATTAAAAATGGGCACAGAATCTGAATACACACTTTTTCAAAGGAGACATACAAGTGGCCAATAGGTATATGAAAAGGTGCTCAACATCACTGTCACCAGGGAAATGCAAATCAAAACCACAAAGAGCTATCACCCCATTCTGGTTAGAATGGCTATCATTTAACCAAAGGGGGAAAAGAGCCACCAAAAAAAGCTCAAGAGATATCAAGGATTGGCAAGAATGTGGAGAAAAAGGAGCTGTTCTGCACCGTTAGCGGGAATGTAAACTGGTGCAACCACCACAGAAAACAGTATAGAGGTTCCTCAAAAAACTAAAAACAGAAGTCCCATATGAGCCAATGACCTGACTTCTGGGTTTATATCCAAAGGAACTGAAAACAAGATTTTGAAGGTACATCTGCACTCCCATGTTCACTAAGCATTAGCCACAAGAGCCAAGACAGAATACAACCTAAGTGTCCATCAAGAGATGAATGGATAAATACATGTGTATATATATTCACACAACAGAATACTTCAGCCATGAGAAAGAAGGAAACCTTGCCATTTGCAACAACTTGCATGAATTTTGAGGGCATTACACTAAGTGAAATAAGTCCGAACAGAAAAAGGCAAATATTATATGATATCACTTATACATGGATATCTAAAAATGCTGTACTCAGAGACGCAAGAGAGAAAAGTGATGGTTAACAGGGCCTTAAGAAGGAGGGGCATGAGGAGACACTGGTCAAAGGGTACGAACTTCCAGTTATAAAATTAACAAGTTTTGAAGATCTAATATACAGCAGCATAGTGATTATAATAACACCATACTATATATTCAAAAATTGCTGAGAGTAGATTTTACATGTTCTCACCACAAAAAAGAAATAATAATTATGCGACTTGATGAAAGTGTTGTTAGATAATGCTATAATGGTAATCACATTACAATACATGAAAGTATCAACAGCTGTATACGTACCTTAAACTTATACATTATTATGTTAATTATATCCCAATAAGCTAGAGGAAAAAAAAAGAGGAAGAATTTTTAAAATAAAAAGATTTTATATGCTACAAAAAAAGAATAAACAGATAAATATAAAAGGATAACCATGACCCCAGACTTGAGAAAGTAACAGCTTGGTAGAAAATTTAACAGAGCTAAAGCCATCCTGACACACGCCATGGCCAAGATGACTTTTCTCTCTGAAGACACCTAATAATCTCAAGAAACCGATAACTTGAAATAATTAAATCAAAGAATTTACAAATCCATTAGAATTTTCCCAAACAACAGGGTTAACTTCCCTTGTGGCTCAGCTGGTAAAGAATCCGCCTGCAACGTGGGAGACCTGAGTTCGATCCCTAGCTTGGGAAGATCCCCCAGAGGAGGGAAAGACCACCCACTCCAGTATTCTGGCCTGGAGAATTCCATGGACTATATAGGTCATGGGGTCACAAAGAGTCAGACACAACTGAGCAACTTTCACTTCACTTCAAAATAGAAAATTAAAAATATAATGATAAAGACAGAATGAAAACATTATGATATCCTAAGACTTGAAAGTGTAGTTAAGCTAAAAATAGGGTAGTAAAAGGAAAAACATACACTGGATAATGAAGCCAAATTCAAAGTAACTTTTATACCAATCAGTAACTGCAAAGAAAATTCAAAGCACCCTAAGTGAACAATGCAAAAAGAAAAAGCCTCTCTCTACCTGCTGAATGCATCAACTCATTTAAATTTATCGAGCATCAGCTTTGTGCCTGTCACTGCTCTCGTGGTGGGCAAGATCAAGTTCCTGCTCTCATAGAGCTTATCATTTAAAGCAAGACTGTCCAACAGAAATGGGAGCCACAAATGTAAGCAAAAATATGTCATTTTACATATTATGGCAGCGAAGTTAAATTTTTTAATCATTAAATTTTAATAATCTATTTAATTTGGCATATAAAACACTATCATGTCAACATGTAATGAACATAAAAATATTGATGTGATATTTTATATTCTTGTTTACATACTGAGTTTTCAAAATGTAGTGTTATTTTAACATAGCTCTTCTCAATTAGGACAAAGAACCTTTACTGAAGTCACCCGTGGGTAGTAGCTGCCATACTGGACATTGCCGACTTGGGAAGAGGGATGGGGCTGTTCCCGCCCCTGCCAAAACTTGTCATATTCTTTGACTATTTATAAACTGTCCGCATTTATTTCTCTGATAAAAATAACTAAAAAGAGCTTTCTGGTCAGAACAAATAGCAGCTCCAACCATCTATTTTATGCAAAACTGGAAACAACCTACCATCAATATGAAAACTGAATAAACTGTGGTATACAAGGGAATACTGAACTATATTGTTTCAACACGGATATATCTCAGAATCACACAGGATAAAAAGTAAAGCTGCAAGATGATATGTCTGGCATAGCATTTATGTAAATTTTCAAACATACAAAGTTACAAACTGGAGTTCACACACACATACACTCTCTAGATAATTACAAGTGGAATAAAATCCAACTATGTGGAAGGGAAGGATAAACACCATCAGCGTAGTGTTAACCTCAGGATAAGGAGAGAAGAATAGGTTTGAGAAGGTCTGAAAAGCGTATTCAACTGTCTCTATAATTTTTTTTAATGTAACATAACTAACAATTGTTAAATCGGGGTGATGGGTACCTGGACATTCTGCTATATGAACTTTTCTGTATATTTGAAATACTTCCTTTAAAAAAAATGCTTTCTTCACATTTTATTTCTATTTCTGTGAAGAGACCAGAGTTTATTGGTATCAGAAAGTTAACTTCTGATAAAAATACGTATTTATCAAAGAAAATATTCTTTCCTCATACCTCCTTAAAAGTTAAATCTCAGTTTCACAGAATTAAACATAGCACAGCAATCTGGTCTTAGAGTTAGCTAATGGATTATCAATATTAAAAATACATATATTGATTCAGAAGCTAAACACAAGTCCCAATGCAATCTGGAGAGAATCTGGAACTGCTCTGTAGTATCCACAGAACACATCTTTTTCACAGCAAAAAGGTTTACATTTACCAAAAATCAATGCTCAGAGGTCTCAACTACTGATGTAGCACTGTGACTATGAATTGTCAACATTAGGAATGTATTTACCAAACTTAATATCTTCCTCAGTGCATACATAAACAATAAATTGCACGCTTTATTCTAGATGCTAGTCACAAATGACATTTCTTTCTGCAAAACATGGAGAAGTAACAGTGTGAAGTAACACCTATATATGCTTTAGACATATGTACTATATATAGGCTTCCCCGGTGACTCACTGGTAAAGTATCCAACTGCCAATGCAGGAGACACAGGTTCAATTCCTGAGATGGGAAGATCCCCTGGAGAAGGAAACGGCAACCCACTCCAGTATTCTTGCCTGGGAAATCCCACAAACAGAAGAGTCTGGCACATTATAGTCCACGGGGTCACAAAGAGTCAGACACAACTAAGCGACTAAGCACACACACGTACCTCTTTACAGATTTTTATACAATTAAAAATGCAAATTTCAAAATAAAAGCAAGCTAATATAACAAAAACCTTCAAGTATCAACCTTTCTTCCCCATAAGAAACAGATGGGTGATAAGAATCGTGCCGGTTAGCGCTGTTAGTTTTAGAAAATGTTTTCTTGGTAATTACTTGGAACCACAAGATGCTAAGTGGCACTCTTTAGTCCTAACTAAGTATTATTTTAATTTGCTGGAATTAGCATAGAGAAAGGAATATGTTAACAAAATTGTCTGTGTACATACTGTATATTAAGCCAGAACAGAACATTTTCTTTGACCCTGACCACATCAACTGAAAGGTTTCTAGACCCTCCCTTTCCTTGGAAAGCAAGTCAGGGAATATAAATTGCCTGGGCCTGCTGGTGAGCTTTGTGTTCTGCTGGATCAAAAGCCAATACTGGCAGAGTTCACTACAGAAGGGCCTGAAGTACCACCACCATAGACTCAGCACATTTATACCATGAAGCAAAGAGACAGAAAAGGCTCGATAGAGTTCTTTTTTTAAGCAACCAAAATTATACTTGGCATGGTATTATATTTAATGGGTATATTAATCTGTACATTTGAGTGAAAGTTCAATTGAAAATAACTGAACTGAGAAATCACTATAATTAGTATACTAATCACAAATTTATAGACTAAAGTTATGCTCTCAACCGCAAAATGCAGAGATTAATAACCAAGAGTTATTATACAAAATATGTACTTCTCCACACATAGACACACAAAACAAGGCTAGTTTTTTAACTGTTTCATCAGAGTCTTCATCAGTATCTAAAGCAGCATCATTCTTTGAGACAACAATTCTGCCTAAATTGTACCTAAAATTTTCTTTGCAACATTAACACAGGCAATTACTATTAACTGAACACAGAAATATAGAAAATACTCTGGAATATCACATTAATTTTTTCAAAAAGATTGTCACGTTCCCTAAAAAGGAGAAACATCCTTGTAAGTTGCATATTGCAATGATAAACAGATCACTTTAAGTGGCTATAAACATACCAATACCAAGAGAAAAGGAAAGGTATAATCTATCAACGGGGGTGGGGGTGTCAGTCTTTAAATAAGAAATTGTTAGTAATACTAAATCTAGAGGTTAAGCCAGTAGTTCAACATTATCATGAGGTTTCAAACTGCACTGTGATTGCCTGCTGCTCCCTGTGTTAGACCAGGATACCCCAGTCTCAATCCGCAGTCACAGAGTCAATATACAGATCCAATGCTGGTTTCCTGTGTGCTCAGTCACAGCCGACTCTGCGACCCCATGGACTGCAGCCTGCCAGACTCCTCTGTTCCTCGGATTTTCCAGGCAGGAATACTGGGATCGGTTGCCATTCCCTTCTCTAGGGGATCCTCCTGACCCAGGAATCGAATCCTTGTCTCCTGCAC
This sequence comes from Capricornis sumatraensis, assembly GCF_032405125.1. Classification (NCBI taxonomy): domain Eukaryota; kingdom Metazoa; phylum Chordata; class Mammalia; order Artiodactyla; family Bovidae; genus Capricornis; species Capricornis sumatraensis. Next base: position 67,808,222 of record NC_091082.1, read on the forward strand.
TGGCAGGTGGATTCTTTACCACTGAGCCACTTGGGAAGCCCAACCCCGGTCTACCATGCTGAAAACCTCATCACTGGTCTCAAGAGAGATGGGGTAAAAAGAAAAAACTAATAATCTTCCCATATACACACACATACAAATACATATGTACATAAACACAAAGCTTGAAAGGAAACTAGGCACCATTATACCATAACTGTAGAATCACAAATAGGTATCCCGTCTTTGGCCTCTAATCTTTTTCAATTTGGACAAGCAGGATTTTATGGAGTTTAAGTGGAAAAAAAAAAAAAAACCCACCCTGATATTAAGTACTTAGAACATGCTTGCCACACAGCAGCACTCAATAAGTGGCAATTATTTCTTCACGGCTTCTTCCAGGGACTAGGGCCCACTCTAGGTCTGTCAGCAGAACCCGATGTCTCTTCCCTCCATTTTTCCTGACACAAAATTCTTTCAAAAGTGCATCTCTCAACAAAATTTCAACATATAAACTTTTAGAGATTAACAAAAAAAAAAAAAAAAAGGTTGAGGCCAAAGCATCTTTTCCTGACACAAAAAAGTGGTATAAGACCAGTGGACACTTGCATCCGGACACCAGACTTGGAACAAAGGGATTTATAAACCAATCTTAAGTAGAAGGGTCAATACACTAGGCCCTCTGACAACGGACAATCTTTGAACTGCTTTTGATCCCCACTCCTCTTACTCACATTACCAACACTTCCCAACGTGGGGCCCCAACCAGCAGCATCCAGCAACACCGGAAACTTGTTAGAAATGCAAATGCTCAAATCCCACCTCGGACCTAAATAAGAAACTCAGAGTGGGACCCAGCAATCTGGGTCTCCACACAAAAGTTTGAGACCAGCTCTATATAATTAGGTGAAGTATCAACAGTGAAACTTCAAATTTATCTATTGCAGAAGAAACCTGTTAAGATTCATGAGGTTAACATTAAGTAAGGAGACACAAAAAAGTCTTAAAGGATGTTAAATGAAGGTCATTACAACATAAAAAGTGATTATATACTAACTAGCAAATAAATGTGCCAGCTTAAAATTAGGTCTCAACTTAAACTTTACATTTGCCTTGGCTTGTATTTCTGGTTCAACTTCTCTGAAGGAAGAAAAACACCAGTACAAAAAGAGTAAGAAAGAACCATAAAACCAATCATCCTAAGAGGATAACATTTAACCCCAAGGAAGGCAGGCCTAAGGTGATTTCAGAGTTGCAAAATTTCCCTATCTTTCTGCTGCTTTCTTAAAGTCCCTTAATAATCAAGAGTAGCTTGAGAGAAAAACAGACTTAGAGAAAACAGATTTAAAATGTAAATGCTAAGACAATTCTACACTTCAGAATGCTTTACGATAGCTTACAACACTTTCATATGAGACCTGTAATTTTCAATCATTTTGAGGTAAATAACAGTGCCAACAACAAAACTACTATTTATTACTTACGAGCCTTACAAAATTTTATTATTTAATTCAACTGTTGAGGTTGGAGTTATAACCATCTACTAATGTAAGACACGCCAACATCTGAATCCAACTCTACCTAATTTTAAAACTTATGTTCTTTAAATCTCTACACAATGGCAAGATGTGGAGACAAAGGCTTGAGTTTCAGCACCATAACTTAAAGAGCTGTGTGCTGAAATACTTGGGAAGTCACTCAATTCTCTTTACTCTGCATCTATAAAATGGGAAGATTAGTATCTGTGCTCACCTATTTCAGAGTACAGTTCACCCCTGAACAACTTGGGGGTTGGAGTGCCTACCCTCCAAGAAGTCAAAATCCACTCATAACTTTACAGGTGGGTCCTCCACATCGGGGGCTGGCATCTGTGGATCCAACCTCTCACAATAAAACTACAGTACATATTTATTGAAAAAAATCTGCCTACATGTGGACTCTCAAAGTTCAAACCGTGTAGCGCAAGGGTCAATTATAATTGTAAAGATCAAAATAAGATAAAGGACATAAAAGGTGTTCATAAGCTCTTTAAAAAACTACACAAATATAAATTATCATCATTACTGATATTGATAGAAAAGAGTGAAGAGAGGAAAGAAAACAACAATACAGTATAGGGATAGGAAGGGGTAAAGATACTGGTTTTTCTTTTGTTTGGCTTTTATTTCCTTATTAAAGCAGGTTGAAGACCCTTAAGGAGAAACTTCAGATTTCAAAACCTTACTGTGACCTTACTGTCAACTGGGCTGTAATAAAAGAATCTGTGCCACAAATTATTGTTACTTTTCTAAAAATACACACATACACAACTATATACTTGTATCTTACATAGATATGGAGGTTAATAAAAATGTAACAGCTGACTTACTTTTAAAAGTTTAGTTCTCGTAAGAATCAGTGACCATACTATACTAGGTCACCATAATTAAAATTCCCTTGCAAACAGGCTTCCTGTTCTTTTCTAGTGCATCATTTTCAACCTGTGGTGCATTCTACAATATTAAAACATGAACTACAGATCCTAAATAAGTAAATGAGACCACTTAAAATGATGAGTTTGATTTAAAAAGGGGAAAATTTTATTATTCAAAACTTCACAACTTAAGGTTTATTTTTAATAGCATTTACAGCAAATGAGTGTGAGAAGAAAGTAAAGTTGAAGTGAAATCACTCAATTGTTGTGAGGTATGTCAGATATTAAAAAGACAACGAAAGTATTCAACCGTAGATTACCGATCATGAAATGTCAGCTCACCGAAAAGGTTCAATAACAGAGTTCAGAAAAGTCACAGCACTCACCTCTTTCATACCAAAAACAGCCCAACTATTTTTATTCCTTCTACATTACATTCACAAAAAGCTTTTTTGGCAAGTTATTATAACAACTTACATTTTAATAAAAAATACTATTCTCATTTTCAATGAGAAAATACCAAAAAATCATGGACTCTGATAAAGCATTTCTATAACGTACATACATTTCTGACTACATACAATATTTAATCTACATTGAAACCTACATGTAAACGCAACAGTCTGTCAGGCCTAGCTTTCATATATGAAATAATGTGCTAATACATCAATACTGAAATTCAAGACAGTGATTTGCACACTAGTTGCCAGGTTTTGTGTGTAAATGTCAAACAATAGGTCCACTAAGAAGCTTCTGAAGCTAAACCAGAATTTATCATGTTTCTAAGCACTGGTTCTCACCTAGGGGCAATCTAGCAGTGTCTGGAAACATTTCTGGTTGTTACAACAGGAGAGGGTGGGGATTACCAGTAAGAGGTGCTACTGGCATCTAGTTAGTAGACGCCAAGAATGATGTTAAACACGTTACAAAGCACAGGACAGCTCCCATAACAAAGGATTATCCACCTCAAAATGTCAATACTGCAGAAGTTGAGAAACTCTGAGCTTTAGAAGTTTATAAATACCCATCTGTCTAAAAATAGTACTCACTTCTCCTTTGTTTAGGTATTATTTGCCAATTCTATTCTTTACATACTAGTCTCTGGCAACAAACTTACCATGTTCCCATCTTTTATCAACTTCTAACTTCCAAACTTGTCAATAAAACCAATTTCAAAATCTTTTGTCTTTGATTCATCCTTATTTTTAATAATAGGAGGAGGAGTAATGGCCAGACCAAAACATATGCAGCCCTTACTACATGCCAAGCATATTCTAAGTGCCTTGCATATATTAACTCATTAATCTAGGTACTATTATTACCAGGTATTCTTATTATCCTCATTTTACAAATGAGGAATCCAAGGCACAAAAAGGTTAAATAACTTGCCCAGGGTTACAGATAATAAGCAGTCAAGTCTGGTTTCAAATCCAGACAGAATGGCTCCAGTTCATAACCTTAAGTATTCCAGAGTCATCTCTCTTCCTTCATCCTCTACATCGGATCATAAAGATCTGATCCTTAAGATCAGATCCTTAAAATCCACAAAGGACAGGGACCTTGTTATGGTCACAGCAGCATCCCCAGAGTCCAGTACATAATAGGTGCTCAAAAAACTTGTTTGTTGAATGAAGTATCTCTCAAGCTCATCCCACCTGTTTTCATTGCCGCCACTCAAGGCCAAGTCTCTGAGCACCTCATACTTAGGTTTCTTTACATATCCTATTCACTAACAAATCAAGTGAAAAGATATAAACTCCTCTGCCACATTTTCGATAACTCAGTCCATAACCCAACGTAATCAAAGTTTTCTTCCCACTGCTTCTCAATTAGAATCATAATATCTTAAGAGTCAGAAGGTACCTTAGAGATCATCTAATCTAACATTTAACAAGAAACCCAAAGACAGTAAGCAGCTAAGCCACCCAGCCAGGTGAAGCCAGGATCAGAACTTGATTCCTGCAATTTTTGTTCAAGGATTCACTCCTGGAAGATTTACTTCATTCATGACAGATGTCTGCTCACTATTTCATCAACAAAATAAGTTCATTTCAATTGCCCACACTTAAGTTGTTTCTCCTGCACAGTCTGCCCTTTTTCTTGCTCCATAGATCCAAATTCTATCCATCCTTCAAAATCTCTTCCTATTCCCTTCTTCATGACCTCCTCCTCCTCAGAAAATCTTAGGTCTTGAATAGAGACTGAACAAAGAGAATCACCACTGCCTACAGGGCGAAGTTTAATACATACTAACACCTTCCACTGTGAAGAAGGCTGAGCGCCAAAGAATTAACGCTTTTGAACTGTGGTGTTGGAGAAGACTCTTGAGAGTCCCTTGGACTGCAGAGATCCAACCAGTCCATTTTGAAGGAGATCAACCCTGGGATTTCTTTGGAAGGAATGATGCTAAAGCTGAAACTCCAGTACTTTGGCCACCTCATGAGAAGAGTTGACTCATTGGAAAAAGCTCTGATGCTGGGAGGGATTGGGGGCAGGAGAAGGGGACGACCAAGGATGAGATGGCTGGATGGCATCACGGACTTGATGGACGTGAGTCTGAGTGAATTCCAAGAGATGGTGATGGACAGGGAGGCCTGGCGTGCTGTGATTCATGGGGTCACAAAGAGTCGGACACGACTGAGCGACTGAACTGAACTGAACTGAACACCTTCCATAATGCAAAGCTACTTAGATAATTTCTTCCCTGAAAACTATTTACCCATTCTTTTCTCCTGCAATGCAGGAAGTGATTTCAATAAAGACTAACTCATATGGCACCTTCATAAAATGTTCATATCTCTGGAAGAGAGGCTCACTAGCATCTTTAATAGTAGACATATAACACTCGAATGGCCCAAATCACCTCTCTCTCTTCCATTAAGAAAGCTTGTTCACAAAGTCCAAACCCAGAACTCTGATACAACTCACCATCTCTTTCTCTGCATAAGACCATTTGTCTTAACTTCCTCCAAAACTCCATTTCTAAGGAACAGTTCACATTTCCTTCCTCTTCTTCCCTACACTACGCAGAAAAGAACACCCTCTTTTCTACTATTTTCCTTATGCCTCTTCAGTGAAAGTCCAGTTTGCTGCTGCTCAGCCAACCTCAACTATCCAGTCCTTTATATAGAAGTCACATCTACTTCTTCAGCCTCCCTCAGATTTTAGGGTGTCTCAACTCCATGAAGGTCAGTTTTTTTTCCCATTCTTCCTTTAGACAAGTGGCCTCAAAAGGTATGGGTGCAGCTAAGAAGAGTACAAAAAAGTCCATTCTTCCCTGGACTGCAGGAAAGAATATATTAGAACTCTTGTTATATTTATTTTTCATCTCATCCTTTCTTAAATTCTGCTTCTGTGTACATCTGTATGTTACACATTAGTATAGGAGGACAAGTATATTATACATAAATTCTTGGAGTATTATATGATCAAGAGATATTAAAAACTGGAGTTGGAGACAACTTAAAAATACCTTTATATGAGGCCAAAGTAATAGGTTCCAGACCATAGAGAGGATATATGTTTGTATACATGTACACATGATTGGCAGAAAAACTTGTTCCTACCCAAAGTCCTAACTATGCCCACCAACGTCAAACCCCTGCCAGCCATCTCAGAATTGTGTCCTACTCAAAAGCCCCACCAAGGGCTTCCCTGGTGGCTCAGAGAGTAAAGCATCTGCCTACAAATGTGGGAGACCCGGGTTCGATCCCTGGGTCGGGAAGATCCCCTGGAGAAGGAAATGGCAACCTACTACAGTACTCTTGCCTGGAAAATCCCATGGACTGAGAAGCCTGGTAGGCTACAGCCCATAGGGTCGCAAAGAGTCGGACACCACTGAGCCACTTCACTTTCACTTCAAAAGGAGCAGAACAGAGGATGGTCTGGCAAAACCCTTAACTTCCACTTTGGAAAAAAAAAAAAATTCAAATGCTGAGTTACTATCCTTACCTTTCCCACAGAAGGGGATTTCAGGGCACTGTTCACTATCCTAACACCGCTCATTGCCTGGCTTGTTCGTCTACTTCACAGGCCACTATGTCCTGAGATTCAGTTCCTATTTACCAATCCCTCGAGGCACAATTCACGGTCCCTTCGATAACAAGCGATTTATGCTAACACCTGGATTAAGCTCACACCTCCCTCAGTCTCCTCTCCCCTGAGGATACCATGCACCGTCCCCCCACGAGCCGCACAGTCGTGTCCAGTGTAGACGACAGTCCATCCAAGATCCCTAAGACCACTTCTCTTTCCTCCTCCGCCCCCGGGAGCTGCCAGCCAGGCTGGAGACGGGAAGGGGGAGGGGTGTGACTCGCCTCCCGTGACTGGCCCAGATGGCAGCCGATTCCGCCCCCACTCTCGGGCACCCCTCCACCCGCTCGACCCCCTAGGGCTGCCTGTCTGCCTCCCACCCCGCCCCAACTCCACCTCCGGCCTCCCCCACGTCCTCACGCCGGCTCCCGGACACACTCACCATGCTGGGTGAAGATATTGAAGCCGGCCTCTGCGGTGCGCCCCACCAAGTCCCGCCTGCGACCGGAGGGCCTGGCTGCGCTGCTGCCCCGGATCCCGCGGGGTTGCGACTGCTGAAGCCCCGGAGCCTCCCCGACGCGGCCCACCTGCTGCCCCATCCCTGCGCTCGCTTACTCCCGCGCCCCCGACGACCCCTGGTCACATTCGTCCTCGGCTCCGGCCTCGGGGTTCCAGGCGCTGCTCCGGCCTCTCCTTCCCAACCCAGGCCCCGGCCCTGAGCGGTCCGGCCGCCTGCGGCTCCGCACCCGACTCCTCACAGCAGGCGCCGCGCCGCCTCCCGACGCCTCACAGGTTCTCCTTTTCCCTTCCCATCCCGCGGCTCCGCGCCCCCAGTGCTGCCGCTGCTGCCGCCGCCGCCATCTTTAAACCACCGAGCACTGGGAGAGCGTGGGACAGAGCGTCTCCTGCCCGCAACCCGACCAGTCATCTCCGCTACTCAGAGGGCGGGCTTCCCGGCGGCCCCGCCCCTCCCGCGCGCCCCCGCCTCCTCTCAGGGTGGGGCCACCCCCGCCACCACCCCAGGTACCCACCTCTTTGGCACGTCTACAGCTGCTTCAGGTCCTTCTGTTCCTTCGCGGCGGCTCGGCCTCCCACGTCCGAATCCACCTTAGCCGACCCCTCCCAAGTTCGGTTCAACGCGCTAACCGCCTTTTGGGGGGTCGGTCGGTTTAAAGGTTTCCCTGTCACCCCTCCACCTGTCAAATCAATCAGTTGCGCTGAGCGTCCCAGGTGCACAGTTCTTTAGCCGACTCAGCTGGGACGGAATAGCACAAGAAGTTTGGTGCTTGCCATCCAGGTGAGGCTGTCTAAAATACCCTGGAGGATTCCTTTAAACACCCGTGTCAGCAGCAGACATACAGTCAAAATTAAATGATATAAGGTTTACGTGAACATAATATAGTACATTATTTCATTGTAATTTTTTGAAATTATTTCATGGTGGGAAATTGCACTCACCTTGGTTGTCTGTACTTTACAATCTCATTGGGGAAGCAGTTATAATCCGATTCCTCCTCTTATATTATCATGAAGTCCTCTTGAACTTCTTTACCATCTGACCACGTATGTGTTTCTGTTACCCTTAGTTCGCTTGTCAGTAAAGCTAATCTTCACACCGGCATGCTTTATATACAGTGCACGCGGTCAAGTCTTTTGATGACAAAGGAGAAAAACAAAATTACCTTTGACCCTGTTTCTGAGTCAGAACTTACTTATATTTTGCCTGTATTATCTAAAGAGAGTGACTCAGGCAGAAAAGAGAAATGTTTTTAAAGCGCAGGCACGCAGACATACATTTGTATATTCACTTATCTCCCCCTCACTGCACACTCTTGCATCTTAATATTCAGTTTTTTACATTTAAGGAACTTGATAATTATTTTTAGGTATTCAATTAGCTTCCCTATGTCCTTTATTAAAAATATCAGTTATTGGAGTTACCTTACTAAATATTTGCTTGAAAGCAGAGTATAGGTGCCATTGCAAAAACCAACAAAGCAACCATTGGGAAGATAAGGTCCAGGAGAAAAGGTGGATGAGCTCTTCTTTGCACATCTTTCCAAGAACAGGATGAAAGATGAACCATTAATATTCACTACAATAAAAGCTCTATGAAATTATTCCATTGCTACCCAGGATATCACCAGAAATAACTGAAATTGCCCACCAAATGGCAAAAGAAACACTGTGCTTTTGCACCGGATACAATATGAGTTTTTCATTTGGATCAAAGTTTTCCTGTGTTTAAATACTTTTTTTCCTTTTAATTCCCAAAGTGTTTGCAAAACAAAAAAAGAAATCACTGATAAGGGATAAAGGTGATCATAGAGACAGAATTGGTTTTGTTGTTTGATTTTTATTATCTGAGAGAATGTCACTTGGAAACAGATCTGGGTTCTCTGCTAATTCTTTAACAGTATGCAATGGATGGGTATAGTATAGTGCAATGGTTAAGGACAGGCACTTAAGCCAGACTGCTTAAGTTCAAAACTGAGCTCTGATTACTTGTTAGCTGTATGTTCTTAGGCAAATATTTAACCTCTTTGTGTATCAGTTCCTCATCTGTGATGGTGATAGCAATAGTACCTACCTTATAGGGCTGTTGTGAGAATTAAATTGGTTAATGTAAAATAAGGTGCTTAAAACAATATTTGGCATATAAAAAGCACTATTAGTACAAAAAAATGTATTGTTTTCAGAAGTTCATCAAATTTCCAGGCCTAATTTTTTCAAAAGCTATATGCTTAGATCATGGAACAAATTCTACAGTATTTATTCAGGTGAGCCACCTACCACCACCACCTGACACCTTGCATTTAACTAAAAACAAAAACACCAATCTACCAATAAAAACACATGGAATCATATATCACTTTATTAGGCATCCCTACCTGGTCATCACCAGTACCTGCACATGCGAACCATTATATGTGAAATACTACTTTTGTTTAGCATATGAAGATTCCTTTTTTTTTTTTTTGAAGATTCCTTTACCATGGCTTCTTAAGATCCTGCCTAGACTTAGGCAAGGGCTTCCCAGTGGTCAAGAATCTGCCTGTCAATGCAGGAAATGCATGAGATGCGGGTTCGATCCTTGGGTTGGGAAGATGCTGGTGGAGGAGTGGGCAACCCACTCCAGTATTCTTGCCTGGAGAATCCCATGGACAGAGGAGCCTAGTGGGCTATAGTCCATGGGATTGCAAAAAGTCAGACACAATGGAGCACAAAACTAAGGCAAATATAAGAGAGATTTTTCAAAGTGAAATGGGAATTTTCAGAATGGGGGTGAGGGGCAGTAGACCAGGGAGAAACCTACCTTCTTAGGTGTGGGACACTATTTCATCTCAATAAAATCAAGCCCAAGTGACTCACCTGAGAATTACACACTTGAGACAATTGAAACACTTTAAATTATCCCAGGTAGTACTGCTGCCGTTGCTGCTAAGTCACTTCAGTCGTGTCCGACTCTCTGCGAGCCCATAAACGGCAGCCCACCAGGCTCCCCCGTCCCTGGGATTCTCCAGGCAAGAACACTGGAGTGGGTTACCATTTCCTTCTCCAGTGCATGAAAATGAAAAGTGTAAGTCAAGTGGCTCAGTCGTGTCCAACTCCTAGCGACCCCATGGACTGCAGCCTACCAGGCTCCTCCATCCATGGGATTTTCCAGGCAAGAGTACTGGAGTGGGGTGCCCTAGCCCAAGCTTAATTGAGGGCAGCTGTGAACTCCAGGCAGGTGCAAAAACCAGATGAAGACCAGGCAGGTATAGAAACCAGATGAAAAAAAAAGTAGAGTGCATGGTGCACAGTAGCATAGGGACAGCCTCACCTGAGCAATGGCCGGGGGATGGCACAAAAAATCAAACCCATCATCATCAACAAGGCACATTGAAGACAAAGATACTCATCATCTTTACCTTCCCTGTAATAGAAGTAATACCACAATTTTCAGAAGCAATGAACAGGTAAGCAGTGCTTCACTGATCCTTGTCTTGACTGATGTGGATTTCCAGGGTATTATTGCCAGTCTTACATTATCTCCCATCTTAGTCCATATTTCTTTCTCTACATTTGTATGGATATCCGGGTCATCTTTCTGCTGGATTCTCCTGCTACTAGCCTTTTCTTTTGAGATTCCTCACCTTTAGCACCAAACAATTCACTAAAACAAAAATACCTCTTCCTGTCATTGCTTTGACTGTGCTTCCCCTACCCTTCATAATGTACAAGGTCTAAAATTTTCACCTGATGTTTCAAAATTATTTCCCAGGATACCCTGGATTATAATTGCCGAATGTTCCTCAAACTCTCACCCCTTCTATGGTAGGCATGTATATTTTATTCAATAAGCCTACTTTAGGATTTCTTCCTTTTTAGCTCTGATTTTTGCAATGCTCAGGGTTTCCCTAATAGCTCAGTTGGTAAAGAATCTGCCTGCCATGCAGGATACCCTAGTTCGATCTCTGGGTTGGAAAGATCCCCTGGAGAAGGGATAGGCTACTCATCTTGGGTTTCCGTTGTGGCTCAGCTGGTAAAGAATCTACCTGCAATGCGGGAGACCTGGTTTCAATCCCTGGGTTGAGAAGATCCCCTGGAGAAGGGAATGGCTCTCCGCTCCAGTATTCTGGCCTACATTCCCCATGGAATGTAAAGTCCATGGGGTTACAAAGAGCTGGACATGACTGAGTGACTTTCACTTCACTTTTGCGATATTCAGATTCTCCCCAATACGGTGCTGAAGTGACTCCGTTTACAGCATTCAGGATTTGAATTTACAAGCTACAAAATCTACTCAGATCTTGCCTCCTTCTTAGGAAAATCTCCGACTTATCCATAGACACACAATAGTTCCCCTGTACTCTACTCAGGGTATACCTAAAACAGCCACAGCTGATAATGATTATTTGCCTGTAAAATTCAATTACCTTCTACATTCCCCCAAGTGTTTCCCAGGTGGTACTAGTGATAAAGAACCCGCCTGGCAGTGCCAGAGATGTGAGAGATGCAGGTTGTGAGTCCGATCCCTGGGTGGGGAAGAGATCCCCTGGAAGAGGGCATGGCAACCCACTCCAGTATTCTTGCCTGGAGAATCCTATGGCCAGAGGAGCCTGGCAGGTTACCGTCCTTGCGGTTGCACAGAGTCGGACACAACTGAAGTGATTTACCACACATGCACGCATATCCCCCAGATATGTTTAATTTTGACACATGGCTCAGTGTCATAGGGTTGGAAAGAACCTCAGAGATCATCTAGGGTAATCTTCTGGAATTCACCGTACAGTAACTCCAGTGAGGGTGCCCATTTATTTCCAAGAATTCTAATTGTCAAAAAGTTCTTCCTAAAGATAAAATGATACGTACCACCCTGAAATTTCCATCTGTTTCACCCCTAGTCCTAGTTCTACCCAGTAACTACACAGATTAATTTTCACTTTTCTTCTGCATAACAGCCCTTCAAATATTTGGCAGCTATCATGTTTCTCGAAATCTTTTCTTTTACCTATATAATGCATATACTTGTATAGTTATATTAACCTCTGTCTATATTATCTACATGGACTCAAAATGTTTCTGTAGATAAATTGGAAGAAAAATATAATTTCATACGTAGCACTTTTCATTTTTTTCAGCTTTATTGAGATTTAACTGACATACAGCATTGTTTAAGGTGTACAGTGTGTTGATTTGATACACGTATATTGCAAAATGATTACCACCATAGAGTTAGTTAATACCTCCAGCGGGTGTGTAATTATTATTTCTCTTTTTACATAATATTTATTTATTTATTTTTGGTTGTGCTGGGTCTTTCTTGCTGCTTGTGGGCTTTCTCCAGTTGTGGTGAGTGGGGGCTACTCTTTGCTGCAGTGCATGGGCTTCTCATTGCAGTGGCTTCTCTTACTGCAGAGCACAGGTTCTAGGCATGCAGGCTTCAGCAGCTGCAACACGCAGACTCAGCAGTTGCGGCTGCCCAGCTCTAGAGCACGGGTTCAGTAGTAGTGGTGCTGGGCTTAGTTGCTCAGTGGCATGTGGAATCTTCCCGAATCAGGGATGGAACCCATGTCCCCCACATTGGCAGGTGCATTCTTATGCACTGTACCACCAGAGAAGTCCTACCATTTCTTTTCTATTATAAGAATATTTAAAATCTCTCTTCACAACTTTCAAGTATATAATACAGTATTATTAGCTATGCTGCTGCTGCTGCTGCTGCTGCTGCTGCTGCTGCTAAGTCACTTCAGTCATGTCCGACTCTGTGTGACCCCATAGATGGCAGCCCACCAGGCTCCCCCGTCCCTGGGATTCTCCAGGCAAGAACACTGGAGTGGGTTGCCATTTCCTTCTCCAATGCATGAAAGTGAAAAGGGAAAGTGAAGTTGCTCGGTCGTGCCCAACTCTTAGTGACCCCATAGACTGCAGCCACCAGGCTCCTCCATCCATGGGATTTTCCAGGCAAGAGTACTGGAGTGGGGTGCCATTGCCTTCTCCATTATTATTAGCTATAATAACCATTAGATCCCAAAACTTATTCACCCTGTAGGTGGAAGTTACTCATGCTTGCTTCTTGCAAGAAAAGCTATGACCAACCTAGATAGCATATTAAAAAGCAAACACGTTACTTTGCCAACAAAGGTCCATCTAGTCAAAGCTATGGTTTTTCCAGTAGTCATGTATGGATGTGAGAGTTGGACTATAAAGAAAAGTAAGCGCCAAAGAATTGATGCTTTTGAACTGTGGTGTTGGAGAAGACTCTTTAGAGTCCCTAGGACTGCAAGGAGGTCAAACCAGTCCATCCTAAAGGAGATCAGTCCTGGGTGTTCATTGGAAGGACTGATGCTGAAGCTGAAGCTCCAATACTTTGGCCAACTGATGCAAAGAACAGGCTCATTTTGGAAAAGACCCTGATGCTGGGAAAGATTGAAGGCAGGGGGAGAAGGGGACGACAGAGGATGAGATGGTTGGATGGCATCACCAACTCAATGGACATGAATCTGAGGAAGCTCTGGGAGTTGGTGATGGACAGGGAACCCTGGCATGCTATAGTCCATGGGTCGCAAAGAGTCGGACACAACCGAGCGACTGAACTAAACTGAACTGAAGTGAAAGTTTGTACATTTGACCAATAGCAATCCTTCTCCCCCACTACCCCAAGCCCCTGCTAACCACCATTCTAGCCTCTGTTTTTACGAGTTTGGCTTTTCAAGATTTCACATATAATGATACCATACAGTAATCTTCTTTCTCTGTCTGATTTACTTCACTTAACACACTTCCTTCAAGGTCAATTCATGTTGCTGCAAATAGCACAATTTTCTTCGTTTTCGTAAATAAAATTCCATTATATATACAGGCACACCTTATTTTACTTCACTTTATTGTGCTTCACAGATACTGCTTAAAAACAAAAAAAAATTGAAGGTTTGTGACAATCCTACATCGCACAAGCCTGTTGGCACCATTTCCCAATAGCATTTGCTGAATTTGTGTCTCTGTGTCACACTTTAGTAATTCTGGCAACATTTCAATTTTTTTCATTATTATCATATTTGTTATGGTGATCTGTGATTCAGATCTTTGATGTTACTACTCTGACTTGCTGAGAGCTTAAATGATGATTTGCATTTTTAGTAACAAAGTATTTTTTAATTAAGATATGTACATTGTGGCATTTTTAAGACATAATGCTATTGCACCTTTGGTAGACACCAGCAGAATGTAAACATAAATTTTCACATGCATTAGGAAACCAAAAACTTTGTCTGATTCATTTTATTGCAATATTTGCTTTATTGCAGTGGTTGGGAAATGAACCCACAATATGCTCAAAGGATGCCCGTATCTATCACATCTCTTTTATCTGTTCTTTTTAAGCTGTTTATGCATGCAGCACTTTGAGTTTTAAGTGTGGTTTGTCTCTGCATCATTGTATTAAATCTTTAAAGATTTAAAGTATTGGCACTAGAGAGTGCCAAATACCATTCCATTTACAGATCGACATTTTAAAAGTTTTTTTGGATGTCAGTGAGGAGGAGGATTCTTATCTGGCCGGAATAGAATTGTCATTCTCTTTGAAGATAAAGAGATGGAGTAAATGACCTCTTGTTCCTTTCAGTCCCAGGGGTCTATAATTCAATATTGCTTTGATTAAAAAACTTTATAAATTATTAAGAGACTATCTCAAACAATGGGCAAAATGCTATATAAATTATCACTAGTAGCAATAATGTCTATTCATTTTAAATTAAGAAATTAGCACCACTTCTTTTCTATGGTAATAATGAAATAGCTGACTGAACAATCCATTTAACAGGTAGCCTATCACTAACTGGTGTAGTGGAACTGAGCCCAGTTTAGAATTTATGTGAAATGGGTTTGTTTGTTTGTTTTCAGTTATATATTGCTGAATAAGAAGCTATCCCAAAGTCCAGTGGCTTAAAACAACAGTGATTTTTGACTTCTTGCAATTTGTGTGGATTATCTGAATAGTTCTGCTGATTTCACCTAAGCTCACTCACGTAGCAGCATTTGGCTAGAGCCTCAGCCGAGCTGCACGTTTGGCAATGGCCTCACTCACATGTCTGGCAGTTGGGGCTACTGTATCAGTTTTCTTCCCTTGGCCTCTTGTTGTGGGCTGAATTACACCTCCCTCCTGATTCGTATGTTAAAGCCCTAACCCCCAGTGCCTCACAGAGTGACTGTATTTGAGGATAGGGTCTTTTTTTAAATAAACAGGTCAGAACACTTTTTATTTATTTATTTATAGCTGCTAGGTCTTCATTGCTGTACAGGCTTTCCTCTAGTTACGGAAAGTGGGGGCCACTCTCAAGTTGTGGTGTGCAGGCTTCTCATTGAAATGATTTCTCTTGTTGTGGAGCATGGGTTCTAAGGCACGTGGGCTTCAGTTGTTGGGGTTCCTGGGCTCTGGAGTACAGGCTCAGTAGTTGTAGCACACCGGCGTGGTTGCTCCACGGCATATGGGATCTTCCTGGATCAGGGATCAAACCTATGCCTCCTGCATTGGCAGGCTTATTCTTTACCACTGAGCCAAAGGTTCAGGATAGGGTCTTTAAAGAGGTAAACAAGTTAAAATGAAACCCTAAGGGTGGGTCCTAACCCAGTATGGCTGATGTCCTTATAAGAGGAAGTTTGAATACAGACACACAAAGGGAAGAGTATATGAAGACACAGGGAGAAGACAGTGTAGACTTAAAAAAATATTCATAACACGAAAGTTGAGAGTTACCTTTTATTTGGTGGGAATTTTTAGGACTTCAAGCCTGAGAGGCAGCATCTCCAGTAACCCTGAAAGAATTGCTCTGAGGAGGTGAGAGTGGGGAGGGGAGACAGGATATATAGAAGCTTTGCAACAAAGGGCAAATAGTATGAAGATCAAAAGATTTTTGTAAATTAAAGAAAATCAGATATCCCAAGTTAGGGAATTTAGTGCTTTCCTATGTATGGGAAGATGCAAGAGTCGGGGCTCACTGAAATCATTCCTTTGACATGCACCTTTGCTATCTGGGGCCAATATCCCGTGTTTTCACATCCTGAGTTTCCTCAGGGCTCACCAGAGGGAGTGGCTGCAGTCTGATGGCTGCTAAATGGCAGGTATTCTTTCCTTCCTGAGTGTCCTCAGGGTTCACTGGCTCACACTGGAGGGCTGCAATTGCTGATGACTGTGACATCCCTGATTACTGATATGGCAGAAAATATTTCATTTCTTAATAGCCATTCACAAACCAAACAGAGGTCTCAGAAGAAACCAACCCTGGGACTTCCCTGGTGGTCCAGCGGTTGACACTCCACACTTTCCACGCAGGCAGCATGGGCTTGACCCCTGGTCAGGGAACTGGGATGCCACATGGCATATAGCACAGCAAAAAAAAAAAATTTTTTTAAGAATAAGGAAAAACCTCAATCCGACTGACACCTTGATCTCAGACTTTCAGCCTCCAGAAGACTGAGAAAATAAATATCTGTTAACTAACCCATGCTGTGGTACTTTGTTATGGCAAAGTCTTAGCAAACTAGTGTAAACAATCTAACATACTGGAGAATGAAGTTCAGTTCAGTTCAGTTCAGTTCAGTCGCTCAGTCGTGTCCGACTCTTTGCGACCCCATGAATTGCAGCACGCCAGGCCTCCCTGTCCATCACCAACTCCCGGAGTTCACTCAGACTCACGTCCATCGTGTCAGTGATGCCATCCAGCCATCTCACTTAACAGTGTTTTATTTTGTCGTGGTTCTTGAGGTTAAAAGTCCAAGATCAAGATGTCAGCAGGGCTGGTTCCTTCTGAAGACTACGAGGGAGAATCTGTTCTCTGCCTCTGTCCTAGCTTCTCGTGATTTCCTAGTAATTTCTGGTGTTCCTTGGCACCTAGCATTATCCCATCTCAGCCTAGAAGTCACTTCCTCCTAGAACCCTTAATTGACATGCTGGAATAGATGTCCCTTCTCTGAGCCCACATTAACCCTTATCTATGCCCCAGGATTTAGAAGTCACCTGTTTAGAGTTGTTGAGGTTAGTATGAAGGACAAACTGGGCGATGCGTAAACTGAAACCCATTTTTGAAGCAGGACCTGTCAATACATAACCTTGGTTCCTAAAAACAGTATACATACTGTGTATACAATTCATATATTCTTTTACCCAGCAATTTCTAAAAATTACACAAAGATACATGTTCAAGTATGATCACAGTATTGTTTTTAATTGTGAAAAATTGAACCCAGAGTAAATGTTCATCAACATAGAAATAGTTAATGTAATACTAAACACTGGGTGAAAAAAAAAAAAAAGAGTGAAATAGGTATATAGGGCTTAAAAAGATCTCCAAAGTTTATCTGGGGGAAAAAAAAAAACTAGCAAGACACAGAATAACATGAAAGTTTCTCTGGATGGGTAATGGGAAGAATTATCAGAAAGGAAATGGTGGGTGGGGGATACCAGAAGTGCTACCAGTTTGTTTGGGCTAACTTCAGCATTTGCTGTGATATATGCCTTCCTTCACACGCTAGTAAAGTAATGCTCAAAATTCTCCAAGCCAGGCTTCAGCAATACGTGAACCATGAACTTCCAGATGTTCAAGTTGGTTTTAGAAAAGGCAGAGGAACCAGAGATCAAATTGAACATCTGCTGGATCATGGAAAAAGCAAGAGAGTTCCAGAAAAACATCTATTTCTGCTTTATTAACTATGCCAAAGCCTTTGACTGTGTGGATCACAATAAACTGTGGAAAATTCTGAAAGAGATGGGAATACCAGACCACCTGATCTGCCTCTTGAGAAACCTATATACAATAAGGAAGCAACAGTTAGAACTGGACATGGAACAACAGACTGGTTCCAAATAGGAAAAGGAATATGTCCTTTTCCTGTATATTGTTACCCTGCTTATTTAACTTCTATGCAAAGTACATCATGAGAAACACTGGGCTGGAAGAAGCACAAGCTGGAATCAAGATTGACTGGAGAAATATCAATAACCTCAGATATGCAGATGATACCACCCTTATGGCAGAAAGTGAAGAAGAACTAAAGAACCTCTTGATGAAAGTGAAAGGGAGAGTGAAAAAGTTGGCTTAAAGCTCAACATTCAGAAAACGAAGATCATGGCATCTGGTCCCATCACTTCATGGGAAATAGATGGGGAAACAGCGGAAACAATGTCAGACTTTATTTTTGGGGGGCTCCAAAATCACTGCAGATGGTGACTGCAGCCATGAAATTAAAAGACACTTACTCCTTGGAAGAAAAGTTATGACCAACCTAGATAGCATATTCAAAAGCAGAGACATTACTTTGCCAACAAAGGTCCGTCTAGTCAAGGCTATGTTTTTCCAGTGGTCATGTATGGATGTGAGAGTTGGACTGTGAAGAAAGCTGAGCACCGAAGAATTGATGCTTTTGAACTGTGGTGTTGGAGAAGACTCTTGAGAGTCCCTGGGACTGCAAGGAGATCCAACCAGTCCATTCTGAAGGAGACCAGTCCTGGGTGTTCTTTGGAAGGACTGATGCCAAAGCTGAAACTCCAATACTTTGGCCACCTCATGCGAAGAGTTGACTCATTGGAAAAGACTCTGATGCTGGGAGGGATTGGGGGCAGGAGGAGAAGGGGACAACAGAGGATGAGATGGCTGGATGGCATCACCGACTCGACGGATATGAGTTTGTATGAACTCCGGGAGTTGGTGATGGACAGGGAGGCCTGGTGTGCTGCAATTCATGGGGTCGCAAAGAGTCAGACACAACTGAGTGACTGAACTGAGCTGAACTGAACTGGACTGATGCCTTCCTTCTGAAGACTCCTCTCTCAATTTCCTTATCTATAATAAGAGGTCAATATTAATGTATACCTTCAGAGGTTGTATGAGGAGTTAATATATGTGAATCTCTCAGAATAACACAAAATTGCTTCACTCTTCACCCCCAGCCAAAATGATTGGTCTTGGGATGATCAGCTGACCCAAGCATGGCCAATTCCAGTCCTTCCCCAAACATTTTGGAATTGAAATTGAGAGGGGCTAGCCTTTCTTTGGGAGAAGGCAATGGCACCCCACTCCAGTACTCTTGTCTGGAAAGTCCCATGGATGGAGGAGCCTGGAGGGCTGCAGTCCATGGGGTCGCTGAGAGTTGGACACGACTGAGCAACTTCACTTTCACTTTTCATTTTCATGCATTGGAGAATGAACTGGCAACCCACTCCAGTGTTCTTGCCTGGAGAATCCCAGGGACGGGGGAGCATTTTGGGCTGCCGTCTGTAGGGTCGCACAGAGTTGGACACGACTGAAGCAACTTAGCAGCAGCAGCAGCCTTTCTTTGAGAACTTGGACTGTGAGATGTAATGTGCAAGATGTTTCAGCAGCCATGTTTCCCCTCATTTTCAGCAGCGAAGAACAGGGAATTGATAAGCAGAGTGAAAAGCAAGCATTTATATTTATAATCCATTTTTTGCTTACGCTAGTTTGAGATTTTTTGTTGTTGTTGCGATCCTAACCAATACAGCCAATACAAATGCCAAATGCTGTGCTTCAGTCTTACTTATTTAATGTGTATCATTCATACATGGGCCTGCCAAAAATCTGCCTGCCAGTGTATGAGACACAGGAGACACGGGCTCTATCCCTGGGTTTGGAAGATCCCCTGGAGGAGGAAATGGCAACCTACTCCAGTATTCTTGCCTGGAAAATCCCATGGACAGGGTCGCCTCGTGGGCTACAGTCCATGAGTTTGCAAAGAGCCAGTCATGACTGAGAAGAAACGCACACTCATACATAAATGGTAGGTTGGAGAATGACGTCTATAAAGCAGGTAAATTATGATACTCCATTAGGATCTTTCCCAACATGTTAATGTTTTGAAGTAACTGATAATTAACTTTTAGCAATAAATGAAGACTTTTTTTAAAAAAGCTGACAATTTCATAGAAATGCCATCCTTTATTGTACACACAAGTGTCTTCCTTTAGTGAATAAGTGATTATTGACTTCAAAACTACTGTATTTCCCCCTGAGCTATGTAGAAAGGCTGCAAGTGCAGAGGAAGAAGCTGCAATGATATTTTCACAGGTTTCCCATGAGAGGGCTTGACAGACTTTCCTTAGCTTCCTTGTTTCTTCTCCAGCTTCCTAACTGTATCTCTCGTGACTCTGCTTTCTGCAAAAGAACCAAGCTGAGTTTATTTCTCAATGTTCCCTCTGCCTAAAATGTAGTACTTTTTTCAGGTTGACTGGCTAAGTCCTACTTGTCTCTTAGCCCAAGTCTTCCCCTGGGAAGACTTCCCAACCCCTAATCTAGGTTAGATTATCTCACCTTCAAAATCCTATGCACTTCCAACGCAATTCATTACCCACTACTAACACTTATCCCCCATTATTGTAATTACTTGTCTTGTAGCTGTCTTCCTCACTAGATTCTCAGCTCCCTGAGGGCAGAGTTGGTCTCATTTACCAGTGTATCCCCAGCTTCTAGTGCAGTGTCTGGTTTATGCAAAGTGGCCTTCAAGTAAAATAGAACATTAGAAATCTCTACTTTCTATCTTTCCTACAAATAATTTATCAAGTACATTTCTTTTGAAAATGTAAATGGAAAACTACCAGAGCAATAAATTCTCATTTCAAGAGATTTAGAAAATGTAGAAAATGACACAGGAAAATGCAAAGGTTGTCTGTAATACCACCATGTTGTCTATAATACCAAATACTGCCTGTAGTACCATGTCTATAACACCCAAAAGATAAATATTTTGATGTTTTTCTTTTCAATTTTTTGTGTATAGATACACACACATACATGTATGTTTTTGTTAGTTTTATCTTTAAAATAGATAATAAACAACTTCTTCTGTCCTAAGAATTAGAGTTATACAGAACATAGATTAAAAACCCAACGTTGTCCTTTAAGCCTCCCCTCAATTGCTAAAAGTTGGTTCACTTTTTTCCTCCAGCTTTATTGAAATATAATTGACATAAAACACTAGACAAGGTTAAGGCATGCAACATGATTTGATCCATGTATAGACTGTGAAATGATTACCACAATAAAGTTAACACATCCATTACCTCATAGTTACTTTTTTTTAAATTGAAGGATAATTGCTTTACAGTGTTGTATTGGCTTATGCATATGATACTGAGAATCAGTCATAACTATATATATATATATCCTCTCCCTCTTAAGCCTCCCTCCCCTGCCCATCCTCCTTCCCTGCCCATCCTGCCCCTCTAGGTCATCACAGAATGTCCTAGGATGGGCACCCTGTGTTATCATGTTGTTATTTTGTGTGGGGGGGTGGATTCCATTTTTTTAAAGCAAAATTGGAATCATACTGCATGTATCAGTGGCTTTGAATTTTACTTTACCCTGCTGCATAGTAAAGGCATATATTTTACATTACAGTCCAGTGATACACACACATACATGGATGTATGTTCACATACTCACACATTGGTATATGACTGAAATTTAAACATTTCAGGAAACAATATATACTCTTATGATATACTCATAGTCTCTAGTCTAGTCTATATCCATTTGTTTCTTTGTTTGTATAAAAACTGTACCTCCAGAGCTCATTCTGAGCTGTCAGAGCCACAGGAGGGTGAAGAAGAATTCATGTTGGGAAGACAGCCAGCCAGTGGGGAGAGGGAGTGTCAGAGCCCAAGTAGGCTGAGCAGGGTGTCTCCATGGAGAAACAGTCTCGCATGAACTGTCGGAACCTGAATATTGTGAGAAGTGCAACCATGTGGAAGGGGTAACTCAGCCTGGGGTGTCAGAGTCTAAATGCTATGAGGAGCGTATCCACATAAGGGAGGAAGCAGCAGTCATGGGAGATTAGTTACATACAAGGGGCATAATCAAATAGGTAAATTTATAATTTATTCAGAATGTCAACCAGGGTTCTCACTACCAGAGGAAGGAGTTACAAATACAGAAAGAGAAAAATTAAAAGGAACCCTATGGTGTTACACTATACTGGAAGGTTTTATGTATATTCAGAACCGACTACTTAATTTGTAGGGCCCTACCCAAAATGGAGATGGAGGGTTCCTTGTTCAAAATTAAAAATTTCAAGATGGTGAAAGCAGAGTTTTAAACAAAGTTGCAGCTGTGTTTCTAAGTATGGGGTTCAGTGCAACCACACAGGTCTCATACCCATGATGCCACCCCTGGATGTACTCATGGTTTTTCTATCTACATAGATTGAAATGTACATCTGTATTTACTAGTAATTATGAAATATGATATATAATTTAAAATATATAATATTCCCTACTCTGACCATGAAAAGATTTGAGATCAGAAACACCCCAATAGCAATATCACATTTAGTACCTAGATCTTGGCTTCTAAACACCAGTCTCTACTAAAAAGAACCAGAGTTCCTTAGAAAAATGGTCTGAAACAAGCCTGGGGCAGGAAAATAGATGACTCTAGAGCTATGCCAGAAGGCAATGCTCAGAGAGTGAGGCATGTTGAAAGAACACAAGGGTTGGTGTGAAAGGGCTCTCATTTACAAACCTGGAAATTTTGAGCATCAAAATAAATAATTATGAAAAAAGTAAATATATTCAAGATAATGAGAGCCAGGTTGCTCACTATTTGAGAAGAATGTTAGAGATAAGGAAATGGAGAAAACTATTGAATAAAATAAGAAGCCATAAGTCCATATTTACATGAATTAATAGATAAATAATTTGAAAGTTTGACATCATGAGTTATATACATTCTCAAGAACCTCCCTACAAAATACTTATTAATAAGTAATTATTAATAAAGACACTACAATGGAGAAAACATATCATCTTAATGAAGTGATCAGAATAAAATGACATCACCATAACTAATCCCACTGACAGGTTACAAATAGAAAACATGGATAGTCCTACCAAAAATGAGTTTGACTGAGGAAACATTGAAAATCCAAAATGAGAGACATTCTACATTCTTTAATCTGCAAAAATGCATCATGAAAGTCAAGGAAAGACTATTTCAGAATAAGAATAAAGAGGCATCACAATCTAAAGACAACATCATCTTGGATTGCTCTGTTTCTTCTAAGGAACATTTGGCAAAATTTGAATAGCTTCTGAAATAGAAGATCCCTATGCACAAGTGTTAATTTTCTGATTTTAATGATTGTGTTGTGATTACATAGGAGAATGTTTATAGGAAATGCACACGAATATACTAAGGAATGGTCTTCCCAGGTGGCGCTAGTGGTGAAGAACAAGTCTGCCGATGCCGGAGACGTAGAGATGCGGGTTCCATCCCTGGTTTAGGAAGATCGCCTGGAGGAGGGCATGGCAACCCACTCCAGTATTCTTGCCTGGAGAATCCCATGGACAGTAAAGCCTGGCGGGCTACAGACCATAGAGTCGCAGAGTCAGACATGACTGAAGCAATTTTGTACGCATGCATATACTAGGGAATAATGACACATCTAAGGAAAAATAGCACATTGCATCAGCGACTTACTCTCAGATAGTTCGATGGGCAGAGAATGTTGCCTACCTTTTCAGTAAACAAAGAGAATATTGTGGCCATAAAGCCATCAGTCACTGCAATCATATCCAAAGGTGTACCCTGAGGGGTATTTTGGATGAAGAAATACAGAAAACTGGCCCTAGATTGTTAAGATCCATATCAAAGGAATAATTTTAATAAGCCAAGACTCTTGCATACATAGAAAAAGCCCACACTCATTAACCTGAGATGTCTGTTTTTCCTATGTGATTAGCAGTAATCTTTTAATGTTTGACTACATTTTTTTCAGGAAAATTTTCTGTATATCTTGGCTCCTCCCTTACTCCTTTGGGAGAGTCATCAAAGCTGTTTGAGAGGCTGATTTCCCAAGCTAGAGTCCTCAATTAATGTCCTTGAGTGAAGCATATTCTCAGTTTTTAGGTTGCAAATTTTTTTCAGTCGAAAGTTTCAGTGCTTTACCAAAAAAAACACAAAATATATAAGTCTATGAAGTTAACTTCATTGACTAATAATCTTATCAAGAAAAGAAACAAGGGTACTTTATTTTTTCCTTTCTTATATTTTAATTTTATTGGAATATAGTTGATTTACAATGTTGTGTTAGTAACAAAGATGAAAGACCCTGTGTGCTAAGACCCACCCAGCACAGCCAAATAAATAAATAAAAGTAAATATTTTTAAAATGATAATAAAATAAAATGGACAACAGTATATTAGAATTGTGAAAACAATGAAAAATGGCTTCAATGAATACTGCTTTTTTTGGATGTATGCTGACAAGTTATCTATCAGTTTTTGTTGTTTAATTGCTAAGTTGTGTCTCTTTTGCCACTCCATGGTCTGTAGCCCACCAGGCTTCTCTGTCCATGGGATTTCCCAGGCAAGAATAGTGGAGTGGGTTGTCATTTCCTACTCCATCAATATTCCCAACCCAGGGATCAAACCTGCATGTCCTGCATTGGCCAGTGGATTCTTTTCCACTGAGCCAGCAGGAAAGCTCCATCTATTGGTTAGGAATTGATTATAGTCTCAGAGGAATATATTTCTGAAAATTGAGCATTGCCAATCTCTTATGTCTCTCTTGACATTTTAGGGATTGCTCCCAGTACTAGAGAGATCAACCTTTCTAGTTTGTTGGAGTTGTAGCACTGAAAAATCCCACTAAATAGGAAACTCCTGCATAGGATGGAAACAGATACTAAAAGCAAAACTGTTTTAGTTGTCAGATGGCTCCAACACGAATTACCCCACCTGTGTAGTCACTGATGGCTGTTTTCACTCCTAGACTGATGTTTGCAACCTTGATTACCAGTTCACAGTAAGGATCATCCATTTTGCCTTGTTGTTGTTCAGTCATTCAGTTGCCCAGTTGTGTCCAACTCTTTGTGACCCCATGGACTGCAGCACACCAGGCCTCCCTGTCCCTCACCATCTCCTGAAGTTTGCCCAAGTTCATGTCCATTGTATCAGTAACGCAATCCAGCCATCTCATCCTCTGACACTGTCTTCTCCTTTTGCCCTCAATCTTTCCCAGCATCAAGGACTTTTCCAATGAGTTTGCTGTTCACATCAGATGACCAAAATACTGGAGCTTCAGCTTCAGCATTAGTCCTTCCAACAAGTATTCAGGGTTGATTTTCCTTAAGATTGGTTTGATCTCCTTGCTGTGCAAAGGACTTTCAAGAGTCTTCTCCAGCACCACAGCTGGAAGGCATCAGTTCCTTGGCATTCTGCCTTCTTTACAGTCCAGCTCTCACAATCATAATGACCACTGGGATGACCATAGCCTTGACTATATGGACCTTTGTTGGCAAAGTAATGTCTGTGCTTTTCAACACACTGTCTAGGTTTGTCATAGCTTTCCTGCCCAGCAGCATTGTTGCCTTACTCTGATGCAATTTAAGTGGGCAATTTAAAAGCCTTATAACGATTCACTTTTGGCTGTGCCTACTATGCTTCATATCAAGATAGTACTAGTTTAACTTTCAGTATTGTGTACTTTCACTTTTCACTTTCATGCATTGGAGAAGGAAATGGCAACCCACTCCAGTGTTCTTGCCTGGAGAATCCCAAGGATGGCAGAGCCTGGTGGGCTGCCATCTATGGGGTCGCACAGAGGCGGACATGACTGAAGCGACTTAGTAGTAGTAGTATTGTGTATATTATGACCATATTTTCTAAGAATTCAGATAATGAGAGTGAACAATGACAATACCTACACCACTATGACCTAAACATCACTGAAAAAGAAAGTTAAACTGTGATTATTTTAATAAGAGACAGATAAAAGGAGCCATGTAGCCAGACTAAAAAAGTAAATAACAAAAACAGAGCATACTACACAATTCGCAGAAAAGGATTTGAGGTTAAACGTGGTGAAGAGGAAGTGAAAGTTCTGACTCTGAGAGTCTCACCAATCAAGATTGAGAAAGGCAAATACTTCTAAATTCATCAAAAGTTATCTCCTCTCCCCCAAAGACATCAATACTCAGTCTAAAATAGACTGAGCTGAGTTAGTTAAGCCATAGTAAACAAGCTAATAAGGATTAATATGCATCATTTGGGGTGAGAGGGAGGCTTTAGAGGGAGGAGTATACGTACACATATAGCTGACTCACTCCGTGGTACAGCAGAAACTAACACAACATTGTAAAGCAATTATACGCCAATAATAAATAAATGCATTATATTTTTCTAAATCCTTTTATATAAAATAGAAATCTATTTTTAAATATTTTGTATAAAAGTAATAAAACACATGTGTATAGTTTACATGCATGCATGCTTAGTCGCTACAGTTGTGTCTGATTCTTTGCGACCCAATGGATCCAGCCCTCCGAGCTTCTCTGTCCATGGGATTTCCCAGGCAAGAATACTGGAGTGGGTCGCCATGCCCTCCTCCAGGGAATCTTCCCAACCCAGGGATCGAACCTGTGTCTCCTGCATTGGTCAGGAGATTCTAGTCACTCCCTCCAGCATTGGCCATTCTTTCACTAAATATTTACTAAATTCTTGCTATGTGCCAGATACTGTGTCAGTGTCTACGTTTACAGCTGTAAAAAGGCAAACAAATTTCCCTTCTCAGGGAAACTAGAGTCTAATAGGGTATTCAGCTGAGATAACAGACACTGTAATATATTGTGTGATGAGTGCTAAGAGAAAGGAAATGACCTAAGAGCACAGAAGCAGAGCTAGGAAGGCTTCCACTAGAATGGAAGTCTGGAAGATGAATATGAATCACCCAGGGGAAGCTGGGGGTTGGGGAGAGGGCAGAGAGAAGCATCCTCCAGTCCCTAAATAAGGTCAGAGAGAGCACAAGTAGGGAACTATGAAGTTTCCTATCAGATTTTTTTCTAGCATCGGCAAATATCCATATTTGCTGTGTCCCTTATGAGAGATACAAACAGCAGTGGATAATTGTGTGAGTGGTTACAATACAGCGGGAATCTAAGATGTAAAAAGTTAAATACTAACACAGGAGAACAAAGCAGTGCAAGAGATGTCACAAGTTAAGATATAAATTTGGTTAAATTTTTTCCTGGCCTCTTCTTTATTTTTAAAATTTTTATTGGGGTATAGTTGATTTACAATGCTGTGTTAGTTTCAGGTGTACAGCAAAGTAAATCTGTTCTATATATATATATATATATATCCACTCTTTTTAAAGATTCTTTTCCCATATAGGCCATTACAGAGTGTTGAGTAGTGTTCCCCGGGCTATCAGTAGGTCCTATGAGCATGCATACATGCTAAGTCCATTCAGTCATCCCTGACTCTTTGTGACCCTATGGACTGTAGCCCGCCAGGATCCTCTGTCCATGGGATTCTCCAGGCAAGGATACTACAGAGGGTTGCCATGCCCTCCTCCAGGGAATCTTCCTGACATAGGGATAGAATTTGAGTCTCTTAAGCCTCCTGCATTGGCAGGCAGGTTCTTTACCACTGGCGCCACCTGAGAAGCCCACAGTAGGTCCTTATTAGTTACCTATTTTACATATAGTAGGGTGTATATTGTCAGTCCCAGTCTACCAACTTGACCCTTGTCTCCCTTATCCCCTGGTAACCATAAGTCTATTTTCTACATCTGTAACTCTGTTTCTGTTTTGTAAGTAAGTTCATTTGTAGCCTTTTTTTAAAAAATGCCACATGTGATATCATATGATATTTGTCTTTCTCTATCTGACATTTCTCTCAGTATGACAATCTCTAGGTCTATCCATGTTGCTGCAAAAAGCATTTCATTCTTTTCATGGCTGAATAATAATCCACTGTATATATGTACCACATATTCTTTATCCATTCCTCTTTTAAGGGACATTTAGGTTGCTTCCATGTCCTGGCAATTGTAAACAATGCTGCAGTGAACACTGGGGTGTATGTATCTTTTCAGGTTGAGGTCTTCTTGGTGGATGAGATGGTAAAGAATCTGCCTACAATGCAGCAGACCCAGGTTCGATCCCTGGGTTGGGAAGACCCCCTGGAGAAAGGAATGGCTACTCAGTCCAATATTCTTGCCTGGAGACTTTCATGTACAGAGGAGCCTGGCCTGTTACAATTCATGGGGTCACAAAGAGTCAGATGCAACTGAGAGACTAACACTGTCTTTTCAAATTATGGTTTTCTCTGGATATATGCCCAGGAGTGAGATTGCTGGATCATATGGTAGCTATAGATATATATTTTTAGTACTTTTAGGAACCTCCATAGTAGCTGTACTAGTTTACATTTCCACCAACAGTGTAGGAGCATTCACTTTTCTCCACATCCTCTCCAGCATTTATTGTTTGTAGATGTTTTATTTATTAAAAAAAATTTTTTTTGGCTGAGCTGGGTCTTCAGTGCTGAGTGAGGGCTTTCTCTAGTTGTGGGGAGTGGGGCCTGCTCTTTGTGGCAGTGCACAGGCTTCTTCTCATTGCAGTGGCTTCTTTTCTTGCAGAGCACAGGCTTTAGGCCCACAGGCTTCGGTATTTGCAGCTCGCGGGCTCTACAGTGCAGCTAAATAGTTGCAGCATACCTGCTTAGTTACTCTGAAGCATGTGGGATTTTCCCAGACCAGGGATCAAACCCACCTGCCCTTGCATTGGCAGGCAGATTCTTAACCACTGGACCACTAGGGAAGTCCCTGTTTGTAGATTTCTTGATCATGGTCATTCTGACTGGTGTGAGATAATACCCAATTATAGTTTTAATTTGCATTTCTCTAATAGTGTCGTTGAGCATCTTTCCATGTGCTTTTTAATCATCTGCATGTCTTTTCTGGAGAAATGTCTATTTGGATCTTCTTCCCACCTTTTGATTGGATTGTTTGTTTTTTTGATATTGAGCTGTTTGTACATTTTAGAAATCAATCCCTTATCAGTTGCTTGGTTTGCAAATCTTCCCTCCCATCCTAAGGGTTGTCTTTTTATTTTTTTATGGTTTTCTTTGCTTCACAAAAGCTCTTACATTTAATTAGGTCCCATTTGTTTATTTTTGCTTTTATTTTCATTACTTTAGGAGGTAGATGGAAAAAGATTTTACTGCAATTTATGTCATAGAGTGTTCTGTGTATGTTTTCCCCTAAGAATTTTATTGTATCCAGCCTTACATTTAAGTCTTTAATCCTTTTGAGTTTATTTTTACCTGTGATGTTAGGGTGTGTTCTGATTTTATTCTTTTATATGTAGCTGTTCAGTTTTTCCAGCACCAATTACTGAAGAGACTGTCTTTTCTCCACTGTATATGCTTGCCTCTTTCTCATAGATTAGGTGACCATTAGGTATATGAGTTTGTTTCAGGGCTTTCTATCCTGTTCCATTGATCTATATTTCTATTTTTTGTGCCTACAGTACCAAACTGCTTTGATGACTAGTTTTGTAGCATAGCTTGAAGTCAGGGAAACTGATTCCTCCAGCTCTGTTTTTCTTTTTCAAGACTGCTTTGGCTGTTTGTGGTCTTTTGTGTGTATCCATACAAATTGTAAAAATTTTTGTTCAAATTCTGTGAAAAATGCCATTAGTAATTTGATAGAGATTGCACTGAGTCTATGGATTGCTTGGGGTATATATTCCTTGTGGTATAGTCATTTTCACAATATTGATTCTTTCAATCCAAGAACATGGTATGTCTCTCCACGTATGTTTGTTTCATCTTTTTATTTCTTTCATCAGTATCTTATAGTTTTCTGAGAATATGTCTTTTGCCTCCTTAGGTAGCTTTATTCTTAAATATTTTATTCTTTTTTGAAGTGACGGTAAATGGGATTATTTCCATGATTTATCTTTCTAATGTTTCATTGTTAGGTATAGGCATGCAAGAGATTTCTATATATTAATTTCACATCCTACAGTTACTATTTTAAGTGACTTAGCTCAATGCTTCTACATTATAATTTGAAACTTTTGGGGGGAAATGGATGTGCATAAAAATTGGGAGAACAGTATAATGAAGATCCATATTCCTCCCTACCTAGATTCACCAACTGTTGACATCTTGCTACACCTGCTTCAGCTCTCTCCATATGTGTACTCATGCTTCCCTTTTGCCAAAACATCCGAAACTAGGTTTCAGGCATTCTACATTACCCTTGAAAATGTCAGTCTGAATTTCCTAAGAACTGAAATATTCTCCTACAAGAACACAATGCCCTAACTACACCTAAGAATATCATCATGAACTCAATCACATCACCCAACATTTAGTTAACACTCAAATTTTCCCAAGTGTTCACCAGATGTCCTTTATAACTGTTCCACCCAACTATTACCTTTAAGAGTTCTTCTGTACCTGGTAATGTACTTCTACTGTGCCTGGAAAATAAATGTAACTTATTTTCGCCTTTTTCCTCTCCTTAAAGATTAGTTATTCATTGTTTTACTTGGACTTACTGGACCTGCAATGAATGATTTATGATTGGATCTGTGAAGAAAACAATTTGGAAAGCATTTCAGGATTGGCAATCACATCACAAAAGTAGCCTCTAGGTGTCCTCCTTGGATAGAAGAAATCTGTAGCTATTTGTTACAGAGGACTTTTCCAGAGCACTCGTTTGAAGACATACATTTTTCTTTGGTCAACATAGATCAAAGAGTATAATAATGCCTCAGAATTCTAAACAGAACATAAATAAAGCTCAGTTTATAGGGTTCTAGAAACATTTCGCACACATGAACTAGGTTGCATACTTGGAGATGTGAGGATAATAAATCAGTGACAGGGCAAAAATGAGTGTAAATATTCAGACTTGTTTCCCCCACTTCCATCCCTTTAAAAAAAAATGTGTCTTTATTTATGTTTGGTTGTGCTGGTCCATCCCTATTTAAAAGGGTATTTTTATTGCTCAATATTGTGCCTTTTTTATAACTCCTCAGTTAAATGGGCAGATGAGGAGATGGAGGCATAGAGAAATGAAATTATTTGCCTAAAGATCACACATCTAGTAAGTAGCAGAGTTAACGTTCAACTCAGGTAGTTTGGCTTCACAGTCCATGAACTTCTGTTTTTCACAATGCTATCAAGCCATTATAAAGTAATGAGTTCGTCTTCAATTGCTATCATTCTTTTTCTTCACAGATACTTACTACAACAAGGTCATAATATAAGATTAAAATAGTGATATGTGTGGGATTAAGAGATCACTTAATTTTCATGTTCTAGATCAATCCAAACTATTTGAGTTCATTTTAGAATTTTATTTCCTAAGCTGCTAAAACTTTATGTCACTGTATATGAGTTTGAACATTAAGGTTCTTATTTAAAATGGAATTTGTCCCCAGTCTGAAGTTGGTCCTGGAACCAACCCCAGGTTTTTAATGAATTTGAAGTAAACAGAACCTAAAGGCCAATCAGCACTTTTGTACCACCTCACTGAAGGGGAGGACTCCGGGCAAATGGGAAAGAAGAGGCTTGGAATGAGGCAGAGTTGATTGAACTGCCATTTATTGCATCTGAATTCATTCCCTTATTGATAAAAATATTTTAAAGTCTCAAAGTAAAAAATTTGCTGTAGTTAAGTCAAAGCAAAATACTTTGTTTAGATATCTATTTCTTTTTTAGAAGAAAAGAGGCTAGGTAGACTGAAGGACTGGATCAACTCCAATTCTTCTCCCCACCCCTTTCCCACACATAGCTCACATAGACTATAATTCTTTCAACTTGTTTCTGGAATGTCCTGAACATGGCAGAGATAGAACTATCTTTTTCCTGGAGAAAGGATATCAGTATACATTATTTACAAGGAAGTATACAGTCTTACCCAGATAATCACGATGGTGTGATCACTCACCTAGAGCCAGACATCCTGGAATGTGAAGTCAAGTGGGCCTTAGAAAGCATCACTATGAACAAAGCTAGTGGAGGTGATGGAATTCCAGTTGAGCTATTTCAAATCCTGAAAGATGATGCTGTGAAAGTGCTGCACTCAATATGCCAGCAAATTTGGAAAACTCAGCAGTGGCCACAGGACTGGAAAAGGTCAGTTTTCGTTCCAAAGAAAGGCAATGCCAAAGAATGCTCAAACTACCGCACAATTGCACTCATCTCAAATGCTAGTAAAGTAATGCTCAAAATTCTCCAAGCCAGCCTTCAGCAATACATGAGCCGTGAACTCTCTGATGTTCAAGATGGTTTTAGAAAAGGCAGAGGAACCAGAGATCAAATTGCCAACATCTGCTGGATCATGGAAAAAGCAAGAGAGTTCCAGAAAAACATTTCTTTCTGCTTTATAGACTATGCCAAAGCCTTTGACTGTGTGAATCACAGTAAACTGTGGAAAACTCTGAGAGAGATGGAAATACCAGACCACCTGACCTGCCTCTTGAGAAATCTGTATGCAGGTCAGGAAGCAACAGAACTGGACATGGAATAACAACTGGTTCCAAATAGGAAAAGGAGTCCTTCAAGGCTGTATATTGTCACCCTGCTTATTTAACTTATATGCAGAGTACATGATAAACGCTGGACTGGAAGAAACACAAGCTGGAATCAAGATTGACTGGAGAAATATCAATAACCTCAGATATGCAGATAACACCACCGTTATGGCAGAAAGTGAAGAGGAACTAAAAAGCCTCTTGATGAAAGTGAAAGAGGAGAGTGAAAAAGTTGGCTTAAAGCTCAACATTCAGAAAACTAAGATCATGGCATCTGGTCCCATCACTTCATGGCAAATAGATGGGGAAACAGTGGAAACAGTGTCAGACTTTATTTTTTTGGGCTCCAAAATCACTGCAGATGGTGACTGCAGCCATGAAATTAAAAGACGCTTACTCCTTGGAAGAAAAGTTATGACCAACCTAGATAGTGTATTCAAAAGCAGAGACATTACTTTGCCGACTAAGGTCCGTCTAGTCAAGGCTATGGTTTTTCCAGTAGTCATGTATGGATGTGAGAGTTGGACTGTGAAGAAGGCTGAGTGCCGAAGAATTGATGCTTTTGAACTGTGGTGCTGGAGAAGACTCTTGAGAGTCCCTTGGACTGCCAGGAAATCCAACCAGTCCATTCT
Organism: Capricornis sumatraensis; assembly: GCF_032405125.1. Classification (NCBI taxonomy): domain Eukaryota; kingdom Metazoa; phylum Chordata; class Mammalia; order Artiodactyla; family Bovidae; genus Capricornis; species Capricornis sumatraensis. Next base: position 67,841,109 of record NC_091082.1, read on the forward strand.
GAAGGAGATCAGCCATGGGATGTCTTTGGGTGGGCTGTCTTTGGAAGTAATGATGCTAAAGCTGAAACTCCAATACTTTGGCCACCTCATGTGAAGAGTTGACTCATTGGAAAAGACTCTGATGCTGGGAGGGATTGGGGGCAGGAGGAGAAGGGGACAACCGAAGATGAGATGGCTGGATGGCATCACTGACTCTATGGACGTGAGTCTCAGTGAACTCCGGGAATTGGTGATGGACAGGGAGGCCTGGTGTGCTGCAATTCATGGGGTCGCAAAGAGTTGGACACAACTGAACGACTGAACTGAACTGAACTGAACTGAGATGAATTAGCACGCACACATGCATACAGTCTTGCAAACACTTTCATCCCACACTCAACACTCCCAATGCTTTCATTCATTCATTCATTCTACAATATGTATTGTTTGATTACTATGTGCCAGGCATTGTTCAAAGCAGGTGGGATGTATCAGTAAACAAAAACAAGGATCCCTGCCTTCATAGACTATATATTGTTTCTAGAGCTCAAGTTACATTTCTGAGTCCCTATCATTCAAACAATTTTTGTCTGGCTATTTATTTGAGGAATATATGGACAAATGTGTCTTTCTTTAAAGCATGTATCTCTAGGACTTCCCTGGTGGTCCAGAATCCACCTGTCAATACAGGGGGCCTGGGTTCTATCCCTAGTCAGAGAACTCTGTGTGTGTGCTCAGTCGTGTCCGACTCCTTGCAATTCCATGAGCTGTAGCCCACCAGGCTTCTCTGTCCATGGACTTTCCCAGGCAAGCATACTGGAGTGGGTTGCTATTTCCTTCTCAAGTGGATCTTTCTGACTGACCCAGCGATCAAATCCACATCTCCTGGATCTCCTGCATTGCCAGGAGGATTCTTTACCACTGTGCCACCTGCGAACTAAGATCCCACACATCGCCAGGGTACTACGCTCTTTTGCCACAACTAACCCCTGACACAGCCAAATAAATAAGTAAATATTTTTTAAATAAATAAAATGTATCTCTAATAAAGGGATATTAAATTATACTTGGTTTTATTTTTATCTATGACTTTAATAACCATTTCCAGCCTAGTTCTCAGGTGGTTCTGAGCTGGGAGCAATTTTGCCCTCTAGGTAGGGTTGCCAATTTTAGCAATTAAAAATACAGGCTGTCCAGTTAAATTTGGATGTCAGATAAACAGTGAATTTTTTTTAGCATAAGTATGTCCCACATACATGTACATGTCCTGCATATTGTAGCTTTTCTGGCAATCCTACCTCTGGGTTTTCATTGTCTGGAGACATGACTCAGGATGTGGTGCTATGAGAATCTAGTGTGTAGTGGCCAGGAATGCTGCTAAAGATTCTGTAAACACAGGATAGCCTCCTCCCACAACAAAAAATTATCAGGCCTAAAATGTCAGTATTGCTGAGGTTGAGAAATCCTACTCTAAAATGATGATTTCCAAAAGAAAAGAGACAAATCACAATTACCTAAGAGGTTTAACATGAACTATTAAAATATAGTATAAAATATTTAACATTTTATAATATAAAATCAATTATTTGGCACTCAGCCTTCTTCATGGACCAACTCTCACATCTATACATGACTACTGGAAAAACCATAATTTCCTTTGGAGAAGGAAATGGCAACCCACTCCAGTGTTCTTGCCTGGAGAATCCCGGGGACGGGGGATCCTGGTGGGTTTCCGTCTATGGGGTCGCACAGAGTCGGACACGATTGAACCGACTTAGCAGCAGCAGCAGCAGCAGAGTTAGACCAGTGATCAATAGTATTCCTGTGAAACAATAGGAACAGTAGACGGATCCACTTTGAGGATTGCCTACTCAGATGTTTTATTAGTTAATACCAGCTTTTTTCTGATATTAGTTAACACTAGCTGTTTTTTTTTTTTTCCGTGCTTAGCACAATTCCTAGAACATAATAAGAGCACAAACAATCTTTGTCCAGTGACTGAATGAAGGAGTTGGCCTGATACAGTGGTAGCCTTAGAGTCAGAGAAATCAGGGTGTACCTTACACCTGCCAGTGACCTGGGCCCTCAGGGAAGCTTTGACAGCAGAAGTCAGATCTTCATGGCTTCTAAAGCCCTCTGAAGGAGGGACAGCTCCTATGGTAGCCAAGGAGAATCTGGGTGAGAACCACAGAATCTAGACAGTAAATATTCTTAGTTTTGTCTACTTAACACTAGCTGTTTCTTTAGTCAATAGTTCTCAAACATAAATGTGCATCAGGGTACTGGAAGGTCTTGCTGGATCCCACCTCCAGACTTCTGATTTGGGGTGGAGGCTGAAAATTTAGAGTTCTAATTTTTTTTCTGCACTACTTGTGGGATTTTTAGTTCCCCAACCAGGGATTGAAACTGTGCCCTTGGTGATGAGAGCCCAGAGTCCTAACCCCTGGACCACCAGGGAATTCCCCTGGATTTCTTACAAGTTGCCAGGTGATACTGATGCTGCTGGTCTGGAACCATACTTTAGGAGCAATTTAGCCTTAGTCTTAGATGAATCCTCAGAATCTCTGTGGTTTAACATAATCTTTCAGTTATTACATCAATCTCAAAATCCAGGATCTCTGGGTGACACAGTATTTTCCACTGGGTCTGGATATAGGTTCTCATGATCAGAGGATTTTTGAATTACAAAAACAAGTTTTCTGTAAATTGTCCTTTTCCCTCCCCTATATTCAGTGGTGGAGCTGGGACATTACTACCCTCATTAAAACAAACAAACCCTCATTCAGGAAAACGAAGAACAGGAGATTGCTGGTTTTGCAACTGTAAAAAACAGCTGGACAGGCATTGTGCAGATAGATATCTATCTTGGGGTGGAAAAAATTGTCCTTGATTAGACTATGGTCCTGCTCTTTGGGTGGGATTCCTGTTACCATTTTTCTCTATAATTACTGGCTCCATCCTCTGCAAGCCTCTCCCTTTCCCATTATCCTTCACGGTCACATCTGAAGACGACGTTGAAGAATGAGTCTTCTTTAGGCACTTTCACTGTGTGCTCCCTGCCCATGCAAACACGGAGGCTTGAGGGTTGTTTTAAAATTTCCTGATAGAGATTAAAACATATGGACACCAAATGGGGAAAGGGGGATAGTGGGATGAACTGGAAGATTGGGATTAACATATACACACTCTTAGTGCTATGTATAAAGTAGATAACTAATGAGAACCAGAGCTCACGGAACTCTACTCAGGGCTCTGCGGTGACCTAAAGGGGAAGAAAATCTGAAAAAGGGAGATACATGTAAACATATAGCTGATTCACCTTGCTGTACAGTAGAAACTAACACAACATTGTTAAGCAAATACTCTTGTCTGCTCAGTTGCTCAGTCATGTCCGACTCTGCAACCCTTTGGGCTGTAGCCTGCCAGCCTCCTCTGTCCATGAGATTTTTCAGGCAAGAATAGTGCGTTGGCAGATCTCCTCCAGGGGATCTTCCCAACCTAGGGATCAAATCCACATCTCCTGAGTCTCCTACGATGCAGGAAGATTCTTTACCACTGAGCCACTGGGGAAGAAAAGCAACTATACTGAAATAGAAATTAATTTAAAAAATAAAATTTCCTGGATAGGCAAAAGCTTTATAGACTAGGCTTGTGGGTTCTTTATCAATATAATTCCCCCAAAGACTTGGACGTTCTGATCTATTTGCTTTCAAAAAGACTCAGGTGCCAGTAACTACTTTCAAAGTTTTTACCTGACCTAGGGTTGCCAGATAAAACATTGGGTTTCCGGTGTTTTTATTTGCTAAATTTGGCAACCATATCTAGATGCAGTTTTCAGGGTCATTTTCTTTGCTTCTTATGATTTGCTCTTTCACCTAAAAGATAGTTACCTTAAGGGTTGGCATCCTTAATTACCTAGTTGCCACACAGCTGTCATGTTATTTACTCAACAGTCTCACTGAGCCTTTTTCGCTCAAGGCTTTTTCTATCTTATCCTTTGATATTTGGAATCTAGAAGTAGTAGGATTTCCCAGCCTGATAAATTTCATGATATCTGGGTGTTCCTCATCCTCTATGACCTCTGCCTGAATTGAGATCAGCTCAGTTCTAACCTACGCCCATCTCTCTCAAGAATAATAACTTGCTGAGAGCAGAAAGTTAAAACTCAAAATATACTAGCATTCAAACTCTTTCTAACCACTCTCCCTAGGGCAGGGATTCTTGACCCAGGAATTCGTAACTTGGATGGTGTATTAAGTCAAGTTCTCTGCAAGCAAACCCTGAAATGAGGATTCATGTGCAAGTGATTTACTAGTGAGTAACCAGGGTTGAGGGAAAAGCAGAATAATGACAGAATGAAATTTTAGGCCAAGTTCCAGCCTCAGTTTGATCCCACTGGAGCATATGTTACATTCCCAAAGCAAAGAAACTGGGCTGTCATCATCCTCACCTGTCAATGACTATGATTCACCCTTTGGGAACTGAAACACACAAGCATTCCCAAATTTCTACATCTGTAGACAAAGGGCTATAGTAGCCCAAGGATAGTGCTCTGAAATAAATCTCAGGTGAAAACTGGCAAAGCAAAGGTAATAGAAACTGTGGAATTAGCAGATGGAACCCCTAAAAAGGATCTGGGGAGACTGGGCAGAGCACCAACAGTGTCCACCAACATGGGAAACAAATTATATCTTTTTTTTTAAGTTTTTATACTCTAATATAAAGAGTATAGCTGATTAACAGTGTTGTGATAGTTTCAAGTAGGACAACAAAGGAACTCAGTCATACATAAACGTGTCCATTCTCCCCCAAATCCCCTCAAATCTAGGATGCCACATAACATTGAGCAGAGTTCCCTGTGCTATACAGTAGGTCCTTGCTGGTTATCCATTTAAAATATAACAGTGTGTACATGTTGATCCCAAACTCCCTAACTGTCCCTTTTCCCCATCCTCCCCCCACCCCCATAAGTTCATTCTCTAAGCCTGTGAGTCTGTTTCTGCTTTGTAAATAAGGTCATTTGTATCACTTTTTTTTTTAGAGTCCATGTATAAGGGATGTTATACAATATTTCTCCTTCTCTGCCTTATTTCACTTGGTACGACAATCTCTAGGCCCATCCATTTTGCTGCAAATAGTGTTATTTCGTTCTTTTTAATGGCTGACTAATATTCTGTTGTATATATGTACACATGTCCTTTATCAGTTCCTTGGTCAGTGTACATTTAGGTCGTTTCCATGTCTTGGCTATTGTAAACAGTGCTGCAAGGAACAATGGGGTGTATGTATGCTTTCGGACCATGTTTTTCTCCTGATATATGCCCAGGAGTTGGATTGTATGGTCATATGGTAGCTCTACTTTTAGTTTTTGAAGGAACCTCCATATTGTTCTCCATAGTGGCTGTATCACTAACCTCCAGCTGAAAGTTAGCATTTCCTCTATTCATTATGAATGTAGGCAACAAATCACAGTAGTATTAGCAGCACCTGTGATTTATGTCCCAGGTATTTTCATATAATACTTGGTTCATATAATATGGACTGTTTCAAAATTGGGAAAGGATTATGTCAAGGCTGTATATTGCCACCCTGTTTATTTAACCTATATGCAGAGTACATCATGTGAAATGCCAGACTGGATGAATCACACCTGAAATCAAGATTGCCAGGAGAAATATCAGAAACCTCAAATCTGCAGATGATACCACTGTAATGCAGAAAGTGAAGAGGAACTAGAGTCTCTTGATGAGGGTGAAAGAGGAGAGTGAAAAAGCTGGCTGAGAAAACTGAATGCCAAATAATTAATCCTTTCAAACTGTGGTGCTGGAGAAGACTTTGAGTCCCTTGGACAGCAAGGAGATCAAATTTGTCAATCCTAAAAGGAAATGAACCCTGATTATGAACTGGAAGGACTAATGCTGAAGCTAAAGCTCCAATACTTTGACCACCTGATGCAAAGAGCCAACTTACTGGAAAAGACCCTGATCCTGGGAAAGATTGAGGGCAGGAAAAGATGACAGAGGATGAGATAGTTGGATGGCATCACTGACTCAATATATATGAGTTTGAGCAAATTCCATGAGATAGTGAAGGACAAAGAGTGGGATACAACTTAGCGACTGAACAACAACAACAACATTTTCATATAATATTATAGTTGTTGCATACATGTTGTAACATATCTCAAAATATTGTTTATACCCATCAGTACTTTGAAATTACGGTAGTCCCGAGAAATGCTGTTGGCAGGATGGAGACCCAGGAGAGCTAATGGTATAGTTCTATTCTGCATCTGAAGGCTTGAGATCCAGGAGAGCCAAGGATGTAACTTCCAGCCTGAGTCTGAGTCTCAAGACAAAAGACCAATGTCCCAGCATGAAGACAGTCAGGCAGAGAGTAAATGAATTCTCCCTTACTCAGCATTTTTGTTCTAATCAGGCCTCCATTGGATTGGATGAGGCCTGCCTACATTGGAAGGTCCATCTGCTTTGCTTGTCTATTGATTCAAATGCTAATCTCATCCAGAAACACCCTCACAGACACACCCAGAATGTTTGATCAAATATCTGGGTACCTAGATACTTCGGTCGGTAGAGCATCAGACTTTTAATCTGAGGGTCCAGGGTTCAAGTCCTGTTCAGGCGCCTGCTGATGGGCTTCCCTGGTCGCTCAGATGGTAAAGCGTCTGCCTGCAATGCGGGAGACCCACGTTCGATCCCTGGGTCAGGAAAATCCTCTGGAGAAGGAAATGGCAACCCACTCCAGTACTCTTGCCTGGAGAATTCCAGGGATGGAGGAGCCTGGTAGGCGACAGTCCATGGAGTCACAAAGAGTCGGACATGGCTGAGTGACTTCACTTTCTCACTTTCTCTTTCTAGATACTTAATGGATTAAGAAAGATGAGAATATGTTACCGTGTTATATCTTTGTTTTTTGAAAGTATTTTGATAAGTATTTAACAATACACTTGGTATTCTTGTACACATTTTATTTTATACATTTAAAAATATTACTCTGGGGCTTCCTTGGGGGCTCAGTGGTAAACCATTCACCTGCCAATGTAGAAGACATAGGTTCAGTCCCTGGTCTGGGAAGATCCCACATTCCATGGAGCAATTAAGCCCGTGAGCCACAATTATTGAGCCTGAGCTCTAGAACTCAGTCCACCAGCCTTGGAGCTCGTGCTCCGCAACAAGAAAAACCACTGTAATGAGAAGCCCATGCATTGCAACTAGAGAGTAGCCCCCAGTCACCACAATTAGAGGAAAGCCCACACATCAATGAAGATCCAGCACAGCCAAAAAACTAAATAAAAATTTAAAATATTACTCTGAAAAGGGGTCTGTCCGCTTCACCAAACTGCCAAAGGGGCACATGGTACCAAAAAGAGAAAATGAAGGAAGGACGGAAAGAAGAAAGCAAAAAAAGAGAAACAGATGAAAAGATTAAACCTCTCTGCCCTAGAATTATAAATTCATTTAATCACACAGTCATCCTTCTAAGTTATTTCAAGTGACACCTTATCATATCTTTTGTTAGTGCATAATATGCATCTCTATTTTCCTAGGTTTATAGTATCTTCCCACTGCTGATTCACTAAGCTCATCACAAATTTTAGGGTATTGTTATGACAGATATAGCGCGCTCATGAATGGGATATATGCCCTTTTAAATAAGACCCCAGAGAAATCCCTTCCCCTTTCTACTATGTGAAGAGACACTAAAAAGATGGCCTTCTATGAACTAGGAAGCAGAACGGAACTTGCCAGCACCCTGATCTCGGACTTCACAGTCTCTGAAGCTGGGAGAAGTAAATTTCTGTTGTTTATAAGCCACTTAGTCTATGTTATAGAAGCTGAGCAGATGACAGTGGTATTTCGTTCATTTCAAGATACTAAAGATCTGTATTGGTTAAGGTAAAACTGCTGTAATAAATAAATGTTCAATTTCAGTGGCTTAACAATAAAAACAACAGTTTATGGAGTGTTCAGGAGTCATGGCACATGGCTGTCCTTGGTGATTCTCCAGGGCAGCTCCTACCCAAGTTGCGATAGGTACCCAGATTCTTTCCATCCTTTACCAGATGGATTCCCCAGCCAGACAGAAAGAAAAAGAGAAACGAGGAGGATTGTGCTTAAGAGGCTTTGATGGCTAGAACCCAGTCACATGACCCCACCTAACTGCAAGAGAAGCTGGGAAATACAGTAGCACTGTATATCCAGAGAGAAGAAATGGTTATTGTAAGGTTGCCAGATAAAATATAGTCAAGTTTAAATTTCAGATAAACAATAATTTTTTTTTAGTATAAGTATGTCCCATGTAATATTTGGGCATCTTATATACATGCCAAATCTAATAATCTTAGTTTTGATGATCAGCTAACAGTCTTTGTCACAGAACGGTGTTAGACTGACCTTTTGAACTCCTTAAGGCCTTGAGTTAATTGAAAATTCAGAGGGAGGAAGAAGCCTGAAGAGACAGCAATTCTAGACTTCCTGGTAAGTGGGTTTGGAACTAGTGTAATTTATTTTGGAAGATGAAAAAGTAGGACAATCTTTGTATCACATGTTCATGGAGACAATAAATTATATTACCAATGGCCTTATCCCAGGATATTGATGAATTTCCATTTAGCATATACTTGTACTATGGACCAACTGAAATTCCCAAAGTGGGAAGAATTGAGTGTTTTTTAGACATTGACTATGATGCTACAGATAGGTTAGAGCACATGAATGGGTGAGATACTTAAAGTCCCTGCTAATATGGTAGGTAGAGACTAGAGTTTGTGATTAGTCTGAGTTTGGGAGGATTCTAAGCTATTTGCCTTTAAAACCAGACAAATACAGAGTGCTTGGCAGAATATGCAGGAGAGAGGACATGATATTAATTTCTTCTTTCTGATCCCCATCCCTGAAGAGTTTGTATAATGTATAGAAGGTAGTTTCTAAAGTTTCTAACTCAGACCCCTGAGATTTCTAAAAAATAACAGCACTCTTCTTGAAACATCAGTTCAGTTTGCTCAGTCATGTCCAATTCTTTGTAACCCCATGGACTGCAGCACACCAAGCTTCGCTGTCCATCACCATCTCCCAGAGCTTGCTCAAACTCATGTCCATCAAGTTGGTGATTCCATGCAACCATCTCATCCTCTGTCATCCCCTTCTCCTCCTGCCTTCAATCTTTCCCAGCATCAGGGTCTTTTCTAATGAGTCAATCCTCTGCATCAGGTGGCCAAAGTATTGGAGCTTCAGCTTCAGCTTCAGTCGTTCCATTAAATATTCAGAACTGATTTCCTTTAGGATGGACTGGTTTGATCTCCTTGCATGGACTGTGGCAAGTCTTGGTATACAAGAAAACTCAAATCAAGCCTGGACAAGGCATCAGAGATATGCCCATGTTATAATAACCTATGGGAAAGGCCATTTAGCCTGTTCTAGAAATAATGATTTCTAGAATTTGAGGGTATTGTCTGTAATGACCTTTCCATTCCCGGGAAAGAAATAAAATTTTAAACAAATTGCTAAAGTCTTGCAAAAGAACCAGATATTAGAAAGTGACTAGATATCAACAAAGTGCTCCAGCAATGGTGCCCTAAACGTTGTTGATGACCCCAGGTAGGAAATGTCTTTGTAATGTGGTGAAGTGTTCATAGGTTCTTAAAAGCAGTTGGGCAAAACAGTTTTCTCCACTTAAAAAAATCATAATTATATATGAAAAAACATTCTTTACTAACACTGTACACTAGTACAGTTCTGTGAGTTCTGAGTCATTGAACTACCACCAAAATCAAGATATAAAACATTTCTTTCCATCTCCCAAAAACCTGCCCTATCTTCTTATAATCGGTCCCTCCCCTGAGCCTTATCAGTCCCTGGCATCCACTGACATGTTTTCTGTCCCTACTACCTCTACCTTTTCTAGAATGACATCCAAATGCAATCATATAGCATGCAAATTTGTTTCACTTCAGATAATGCTTTTGCAATCCATCTACTTTGTTGCACGCATTAGGATTTGGGACTTTGAGTTCAGTTCAGTCGCTCAGTTGTGTCCAGCTCTTTGCGACCCCATGAACCACAGCACACCAGGCCTCCCTGTCCATCATCAACTCCCGGAGTCCACCCAAACCCATGTCCATTGAGTCTGTGATGCCATCCAACCATCTCATCCTCTGTCGTCCCCTTCACCTCCTGCCCTCAGTCTTTCCCAGCATCAGGGTCTTTTCAAATGAGTCAGCTCTTCACATCAGGTGGCCAAAGTATTGGAGTTTCAGCTTCAACATCAGTCCTTCCAATGAACACCCAGGACTGATCTCCTTTAGGATGGACTGGTTGCATCTCCTTGTAGTCCAAGGGACTCTCAAGAGTCTTCTCCAACATTACACTTCAAAAGTATCAATTCTTCGGCACTCAGCTTTCTTTATAGTCCAACTCTCACACCCATACATGACCACTGGAAAAACCATAGCCTTGACTAGACAGACCTTTTTGGCAAAGTAATGTCTCCGCTTTTTAATATGTAGTCTAGGTTGGTCATAACTTTACTCCCAAGGAGTAAGTGTCTTTTAATTTCATGGCTACAATCACCATGTACAGTGATTTTGGAGCCCAGAAAAATAAAGTCAGCCACTATTTCCTCTGTTTCCCCATGTATTTGCCATGAAGTGATCTTTAAGACCAAAAAATAAATAAATAAAATTCTTTTTCAGAATATAGAAACTCGTCAGATCTCTCTGTTCAAAAAGTTTTTAAGACTAGATTCAGAGAAAGGGGAGTCTCCAGATTCAAAATTATTAAGATAAAATACACATTTGGGGGCTTTGCTCCAAAAATTTATCTCCAATGGATGTCATGGAGAAATCAAGTCATCAGAGACACTGCTCTTAGTGAAGGGCAGAGATGTAGGCTAAAGCTGTGAAGACTGCCTCCATGATTTCTAGAATCAAGGACACTACTTCTGAAAGAGGAAAAGAAGATGACACTTTTGAAAGCACCATCAAGACTCACTCTAAGGTGCCTGCAATCAACTGGGAATGTCAGCAGCTCTGAACTTTGTCTGGAAGTAATCATCAAAGACTTTTAAGGCCAGAAGGAACTGCCCAGCTATGTCTATGCTTTTATTCACTCTGGAAAAGGTGCGTATTTATAGAAGGATGAACCATAAAAGCTAAGACATATTTTGAAGTTTTCAAGAAACAAAGGTGAACCCAGAGAAAAGAGTGTCCCAACACTGATAGAAGGTCTGTCTCAGAGGACCCAAGAAGGAGAAAAGAGGCTGGAAGGCTCACAAAACAGTAGGAAAAAAGCAGTCTGGGGGCTAGTCATATTCAAGCTAGACTCTCTCCTACTTGTCTGCCAAAAAGTAGTTGCTGTCCACTCTTTGACTCCTATGGTGGGAACCATGGAGAGTATGGCATGAGCCCATAAATATAAATAAAGAGCCATTTCTTCTCTCCTATGGGGCCCAGAGACTTAGAAGATGGTCATAACTCTGAGGATGAAGGCTTGGCTGGAATTTCGGGCTAGAAAAACAATATCTCTTTCTATTTGGAGCTAAATTTAGAAGTAACTTACCAGGCTTCTAAAGAGGAAAAGAGTAAAATTAGCCAGAGCCTTGGGTCCATAAAGCGGCAAACACTTCAGCACATCCTGATTCTGGGTCAAGGGCCAGATTATGGCCCATAAGGCAGCAGTGCAGGTGGCTAGAGAAGCTTGTTATGAACAAGCATCCTGCCAGTGCCGTGGCAGAAGCCAGAATAGAGGACCATCCTGGACTACTAGGATCCAGTATCCACACTCCGAGGGAAAATGAGAGCACTCATAAACCCCAAGCTTGGGGACTAGGGAAGTGGAGTCTCTGGTTACATATATTTTTATAAAGTTAGTCGCTCAGTCATGTCCGACTCTTTGCCACCCCATGAACCGTAGACCATCAGTCTCCTCTGTCCATGGGATTTCCCAGGCCAGAATACTGGAGCTGGTTGCTATTTCCTTCTCCAGGGGATCTTCCTGACCCAGGGATCGAACCTGGGTCTCCCACATTGCAGGCAGATTCTCCCACATTGAAGGCAGATTCTTTACTGTCTGAGCCACCAGGGAAGCCCTATTTTTTTCTTTGTTTTTAAGCATTGTGAGGGGTACAGAGCTGTATATGACATTTTAAAATTTTTTATAAAACTATGTCATATACAGTTCTGTACCCCTCACAATGCTTTTTTTTAAAAAAGCTTCTCATTCAATTAAATCTGTATTCAGTTCAGTCGCTCAGTCATGTCCGACTCTTGGCGACCCCATGGACTGCAGCACGCCAGGCTTCCCTGTCCATTACCAACTCCTGGAGTTTACTCAAACTCGTGTCTATCGAGTTGGTGATGCCATCTAACCGTCTCATCTTCTGTCATCCCCTTCTCCTCCTGCCTTTGATCTTTCCCAGCATCAGGTTCTTTTCCAATGAGTCGGTTCTTCACATCAGGTGGCCAAAGTATTGGAGCTTCAGCTTCAGCATTAGTCCTTCCAATGAATATTCAGGACTGATTTTCTTTAGGACTGACAGGTTGGACTCCTTGCCGTCCAAGGGACTCTCAAGAGTCTTCACCAACACCACAGTTCAAAGCATCAATTGGGTGCTCATTATTACAAAGCACTGTTGGGGAGAATAAGGTCACATATCAATTCCTTTTACTCAAAACACCATTATTATCAGTAACACACTTATGGAGAACTAATCAAAATGATCTGTCCACTAAAATGTTCCATAATTTATTTGAGAAATTATTCCAGGGATTTCCCTGGTTGTCCAGTGGCTAAGACTCTGCATTCCCATTCAATCTCTGGTCAGGGGTCTAGATTCCACGTTACATGCTGCAACTAAGAATTTGAATGCTACAACTAAAGATTCCACATGCTGCAAGAAAGACTGAAGATCCGAAGTGTCGCAAGCAAGACCCAGCACAACCAAATAAATAAATATTTTTTAAAATAATTTTTCCAAAAAGATTTAATGAGAGTCTATTTACTAAGTGCCAGGCATTGGACTAGGTTCAGGCTCAGAGGACAGAAGAATAAACAGGTAGTCTTCTACCTCAAGGAATGTGGCCTAATGGATATATAAACAATGTAACCATTTTATTTATATTTACATATATGAAATTTTGGGGCTTCCCTGGTGGTTCAGGTGGTAAAGAAGCCACCTGCAATGCGGTAGACCTGGGTTTGATCCCTGGGTTGGGAAGAACCCCTGAAGACGGGAATGGCTACCCACTCCAATATCCTGGCCTGGAGAATTCCATGGACTGTGTAATTCACGGGGTTGCAAAGAGTCAGACACAACTGAGTGACTTTCACTTTCATATGAAATTTAGAGCCTTGATTGTAAACATCATAAACACTGGATGGGCTTTATAAAAGGAAGGCTTTATAAAAAGGCTTTAGAAAAGTAAGAATAATGAAATGTGCTCATGCACATTTAATGCCACACAGCAGAGTATCCGACACATAGCAGATGTTCAGTAAATGTTTATTCATTTGCCAAATAATTGTATTTGAAGATATTCTGGTTAAAAATTAACAGAGGGATGTCTGCTAGTTATTTTTTTTAAAAGGAAAAAGGAAAGCACAGATATCAACATGCTATGGTCTGGCTTTCACACTGAAGGGATTTATTTTCTACTCTTTCATCTTCGATCTGTAAAAAGCTTTACATATACTATCAGAAAGGGGAATTCTCATTTACCTCTGCATTTCTAGGGGAAACTTTTATAGGGCAGTCCAGTAAAACTGGTTTAAGGAATTGCACTGTTAGTCAAAGGTCTGTGCAGTAAAACTTCTTTGAGATCTGCCCGCTCCAAAATACTCTGATTATGGATCTGCCAGTGAACTTGGAATTATGTCCAGTAGAATCTTGACTTTGGATAGGATACTATTTCAAAAAGTTTCTAGAAGTGTAATTCTACTAGAGAACATATTGATAAGTTCATACATGTTAAAATATTAGCAGGGATTAGCTTATCAAATCAATTTATAGGACAATTAACTATCTCTGAAGGGTGAGTTTTGCTATAAATTAAATCTCATTAAAACAGACAAAATTTCGACATAAAGAGATGACATTTGGACTTTTAGAGACATTCAGAAAATTATTAAATAGATTTTCCTGAGCTAGGAAAAGAAAGAGCAATCTTAAAACAATAACGACATTACTGTGGGTTTATCTATTGCCTTTCCTCTGAGAGATGAAGGTATATATTTCTTATTTCTATTATTTTGATTCATCAGCCTCTAAGGTAATCTATTTAAAAACATGTTGTTTAAACATAAACTCTGCTACTGTTACTGCTAAGTCACTTCAGTTGTGTCCGACTCTGTGCAACCCCATAGACGGCAGCCCACCAGGCTCCAACGTCCCTGGGATTCTCCAGGCAAGAACACTGGAGTGGGTTGCCATTTCCTTCTCCAATGCATGAAAGTGAAGTCGCTCAGTCATGTCCGACTCTTCACGACCCCATGGACTGCAGTCTACCAGGTTCCTCTGTCCATGGGATTTTCCAGGCAAGAGTACTGGAGTGGGGTGCCATTGCCTTCTCCGGACATAGACCCTTAAGACAATTTAAATGGACATTCAGAAGTATTCCAATTAAAATTGCATTGAATGGGGCACTAAAAAGAAAGTCCTGCTGGCATAACATAAATTCACTTATATTTAAAAAATTTCTTTGAAAAGATATGCTCTTGTTTTCAGAGACGTTGAGTCCAAAATTTTGCATTCACCTTTTCAGCGAACTGTAGTGAACTCTGTTATTACCCAGTGAATTAACCTGCAGGCACAGACATGTGGATTACACCGTAATGCCAGAATAGCCTGTTCTCTACCAAGTGAGATTTCAGGGGTTCTAGACAGCTTCTCCACAATGCTTTCTTGTTCTCTACCAATGTCAGTGATAGATGAGATTGGAAACCTCACCTTTTTGTCACTCTTACTTAGAGTAGAGCTGAGGTAGCTGTGATTTAGTCACTGAGTAGTATCTGACTCTTTGTGACCCATGGACTGTAGCCTGCCAGGTTCCTCTGTCCATGGGATTCTCCAGGCAAGAATACTGAAATAGATTGCCATTTTCTTTTCCAGGGGATCTTTCCTACCCACTGATCAAACCCACATCTCCTGCATTGCAGATGGATTCTTTACTGACTGAGCCACCGGGGAATATAGATCCAAATTGTCTTAGAAGATGCAGTAAGTTGAGCTAAAACTCACATTCGAGTGTGAAAGTTTGATATGATGCATTTAGAGGAGGGGCAGTGACGAATGGCTTCTGGGATCTTAATTCCGTGATCAGGGATTGAACCTCAGCAGTGCAAGTGCAGAGTCCTAATCACTGCACAACCAGGGAAGTTCCTCATAGTGCATTTTTGATAAGGGGGAGGATGGAGCCTGGGAAAGTAATGTATTAGTTTGTGTCTTTCCTGGTGAGAAATGTCACTGCTTTACAGTCTGCATTGTGAAGTAGAACATTCTAACCTTTATTTGTTTAGTTACCTTCCAAATGCTTTGAAGTGTGTCCTGAATAAGTAGACTAAGTTGACAGGTGGAGTAGCCTCAGAGGTCAGGCCTCACAAGTATACCTCATTTGACTCGAACTTCTACTTCGCTTCTGCCTTTGGCTATCCATGTCCAGACATGGGAAAATATGTAGAGCAGACAGAGGAATTTCAGAAGAAAACCAGGCTATGTTCAGGATAGGAAAGTAGATTTTACTGTTTTATCAAAAGGAGGACTCTTGGTGACATCTGGAATATATTCAGAAAATAAATGGATTTTTCTTGGTGTTGATCTTATTATAAATTGCATAAGTCTTCTAGAAATTTCTTTAAAAATAAAGCTCTTTATATTTTTTTATTAAACTTTTTGTTTGTATTGAATTATAGCTGATTAACAATTTTGTGATAGTTTCAGGTAGACAGCAAAGGGACTCAGCCATACATAGACATGTATCCATTCTTCCCTTAACTCACCTCCCATCCAACCTGCTACATAACGTGGAGCAGACAGAAGGTCCTTGTTGATTATCCAAAAAGTGGAACCCTTGACAGAAAGAAAGAAAAATTTTCAAAAAATTGGAAATTTGTCAAAAGTAATTGAACTACTAACTATAAAATCATTAAGCACAAATATGCTTCTTCACATTTAAAAAAAAAACTTATTGAAATGAAAATGTGAAAACTTTCAGGAAAATTTAACCTGGTTTCTCAGACTTTTACACCATATTATAGAAAGCCTGTGGTTAAAAGTCGAGAGTTGTGATATTCAAGTTCAGACTGTTGCATTAACCTGATTGAAGTTGAGAAATCCATTTAAACCTGCTTGCTTTCAGTTTCTTCATCCATAGAATTAAAGAGGCTTAGTGATCTCCAACTCTTTTAAGTGCTATCATTCTGTGTTGTCAGTCACTGGTCATAATTTTAGCTCTAAATCCTATCTTGGAATCTTCAATATTTATTAGAAGATATTTCCTATAGTTTCAACTAGCATGTGCATTTAACAGGCTAACTTCTTGCACTTCACAACTGCATAAGCAAACTGAGAAAAAACAGTGAATCTTCACTGATACATACAGGCATCATATTGTCTTTCTATGTAAAATTAGAAATAGACTAATGTTACTTTTATTAAGATCGAATTTCCTCAGAATGGCCCAAGGCAAGGCTTTTAAAACCGTGAGATTCATTATAAGTGGCCTCTCACCTCTTTCTTCACCTCCTCCTACTTGCTGAAATAACCTTTAGCATAACCCCAAGTAGTCCACCTTTCATAATACTCTGCAGGTGCCCAACGCCCACGGCTCTTCCTAACCTCATGTTCCAACTTCATGTTCACCCTTTTATACAGTACATCATTACTAAATTCGTTTCTGTGCACGTGTGTGTGCTCAGTTGCTCAGTCATGTCCTACTCTTTGAGACCCCATGGACCCACAGAAATCAACATGGATGTTGATTATTCCTAATTCAGTTCATATGATGAGGAAAACTATCTGATTAAGAGGTAACATTACATTTTGAATATATCTGCAACTTAGAATAATTGGTGGACTTTCAGGCTCACCAGCAACATAAAAGAATTTAGGGAATCACGGGAAATTTCAGTTCAGTTCAGTTAGTTCAGTCGCTCAGTCGTGTCTGACTCTTTGCGACCCCATGAATTACAGCACGCCAGGCCTCCCTGTCCATTACCAGCTCCCAGAGTTCACTCAGACTCATGTCCATCGAGTCAGTGATGCCATCCAGCCATCTCATCCTCGGTTGTCCCCTTCTCCTCCTGCCCCCAATCCCTCCCAGGATCAGAGTCTTTTCCAATGAGTCAACTCTTCGCACGAGGTGGCCAAAGTACTGGAGTTTCAGCTTTAGCATCATTCCTTCCAAAGAAATCCCATGATTAGGCCTCTGCTTAACTTGACAACCTCAGTCTCATACCTTCCATACAAAGTGTTTCAAGCCTCCTGGTCTTTGGTTCCTCAAATAAGCCAAAGTTGCTCAGCATCTATATTCCACACCATATCCTGTCTAGAATGGTTTTCTTCCCCGTTCTTGGAATAGCTGGCTCCTCCTCATTTAAGTCTCAGTTCAGATAATCTCCTCAAAAAGTCCTTTAGTGACTCTTCTGTTTTGTTTTTCTTTTTTTGGCCACACTGCTTAGATTGTGGGATTTTAGTTCTCTGACCAGGGATTGAACCCACGTCCCCAGCAGTGAGAGCTTGCAGTTCTAACCACTGGACCACAAACGAACTCCCTGTTTTATTTTCTTCTTAGCACTTATCTTTGCCTGCAATTATCCTATTTACTTTTATAAAAAAATTTATATTTTCCACTAGACACGTAAGTGCTGGGTTTCTGTTATATTCACTACAGTATCCCTGGTGCCGACAACAAAATGCAATATTTTTCGAATGAATAAATGAAATGGAGGAAGAAAACGAGTCAAACAAGTGTGTATATAGTGGCAAGCTGAGTCTCAAAGAAAGGAGTCGCTCTGTTCCTACTGCTCTTAAACTGATAGAAGGGGAGAGGTGAAGGACAAACTCTATTGGGATCTATCAGATTCTATTGTCATCCAGTTGACACAATTAGCAACTGCAACGGTAGAAGTGAAACTGTTTGGGAATTGTTTTAGCAGCTCTAAAGAGCTGGTTGGAGCTAGAAATGCCAACTCACTCCAGTATTCTTGCCTAGAAAAATACCATGGGCAGAGGAGCCTGGTAGAATCTAGTCCATGCAGTTGCGAAGAGTCGGATGTGACGAGCACATACACAACAAAGAGCTCTGGTACCCCAGTCCTTTAGGTTTTAGCAAGAACTACACTTGAGGAAAAATGGTAGATAAGAAGTGATTTAGAGAGGTGAAGGACAAAAGCCACTGGGATCTATCAGATCCTATTGTCATCCTGGGCAGGATGTGTGTCTCGAGCCACCACTGTTTTACTGTTTTGGGGCATAGCTTGTGCTTCTGCTGCATGGTTTTGTTGCTAAGTAAATCTACTCTCTTGAGTAATCATTAACTTAAAGGGGGTTTCCCATATTTTTTTTACTTACTACTTTAAACTACTTTCTAGTTAATTCCTACTGGGATTAACTGTTTAATCCCCTATTTTGTCCTTTTACTCTGTTCCTATCAGAAGAGGTAAACTGGGTGGGTCTGCCAACAACTGGGATTCATGAACTGATTGAAAGCTGAGGCCAGGTTCTGCTTTGGGGTGAACAACACTGGCTGTTCTGGCTGGCCAGGGGAAATATACAAATCTTGTTAAAAGATCCATGGAGAGTAGCCAGTTCGGGTAACCTTGATCCATTTGTTCAGGGCTGCTTGATTAGGTCATGGGTGGCCATCTCAAACCTGCTTGCCCTAAGGGTGGAGTGATTACAGGGGCTGGGTTAGCTTGTTTTAGGCTGTCAGTGTGACCCTTCAGTCACTGCTACCCTCATCATTCCCGTCTCACATATCCTCACCCTAAGTTTACCTATATTTCACCACCCTTATGGCAGAAATTGAAGAACTGAAGAGCCTCTTGAGGAAAGTGAAGGAGGAGAGTGAAAAAGTTGGCTTAAAGCTCAACATTCAGAAAATGAAGATCATGGCATCTGGTCCCATCACTTCATGTGAAATAGATGGGGAAACAGTGGAAACAGTGGCTGACTTTATTTTTCTGGGCTCCAAAATCACTGCAGATGGTGACTGCAGCCATGAAATTAAAAGACACTTACTCCTTGGAAGGAAAGTTGTGATGAACCTAGACA
The DNA here is from genome assembly GCF_032405125.1 of Capricornis sumatraensis. NCBI lineage: Eukaryota > Metazoa > Chordata > Mammalia > Artiodactyla > Bovidae > Capricornis > Capricornis sumatraensis. The sequence continues at coordinate 67,860,372 of NC_091082.1, forward strand.
GCATATTAAAAAGCAGAGACATTACTTTGTCAACAAAGGTCTGTCTAGTCAAGGGTATTGTTTTTCCAGTGGTCATGTATGAGTGTGAGAGTTGGACTATAAAGAAAGCTGAGTGCCGAAGAATTGATGCTTTTGAACTGTGGTGTTGGCGAAGACTCTTGAGAGTCCCTTGGACTGCAAGGCGATCCAACCAGTCCATCCTAAAGGAGATCAGTCCTGGATGTTCATTGGAAGGACTGATGTTGAAGCTGAAACTCCAATTCTTGGGCCACCTGATGTGAAGAGTTGACTCATTTGAAAAGACCCTGATGCTGGGAAAGACTGAGGGCAGGAGGTGAAGGGGACGACAGAGGATGAGATGGTTGGATGGCATCACCCACTAGATGAACCCGAGTTTGGGTGAACTCCAGGAGTTGGTGATGGACAGGGGGGCCTGGCATGCTGCGGTTCATGGGGTCACAAAGAGTCGGACACGACTGAGCAACTGAACTGAACTGAACTGTGTTCAAAAAGGGCTTCCCTGGTGACTCAGTCCATAAAAGAAGCCACCTGCAATGCAGGAGACAGGCAGGTTCGATCCCTAGGTCAGGAAGATCCCCTGGAGAAGGAAATGGCTACCCACTCCAGTATTCTTGCCTGGACAACTTCATGGACAGAGGAGATTGATGGAGATTGATGGGCTACAAAGAGTCAGAGACTTCTGACCGACTTTTTATCTTCCTAAAACCTAAGTGATCTAAATACATACAATCTAACTTATGTCCCAAACCTCTCTGCACCATTTTTTAAATTGTGAAGTTCCCTTTTAAATTTATTAATTGCCTCGTTATTTCATTTTACTGTATCCTTATCCAGTTCCCTGAAAGACATGGTTAAGAACTGTTTGTCCCAAGTTGGCTCGGTCCTATTTCTGCAGCACATTAGATCCCTTGGGCAGAAGTGGAAAGCAGGCGGCTGTCGTGGGAGTCACAATCTGCGTGCACAAAGCTAACCACGTCAACTGACCAACGCCAGCCCGGGGCTCTAGCCCGGGGCACCGCGCGCGCCGGGGAAGGGGCGGGGCGGCCGTGGGCGGTGGGCGGAGCCTGGAGGCTGGCGGGACCACCAATGAAATCCTCAGCCGGCGCTGGCCGTGCGCGTGACGCTGCGTAGCGGGCTCAGAGGCTGGAGGCGGAGGAGTCGGGAGCTTTATCTTCGTCTGCGGTTGGGCTGGCTGCGTTGCCAGCCTGGGGCATCAGAAGAGCTAGCGGGGAGCCGACCTGCCTGCCAGCGGGGCTGGGACAGCTTCTCGGATTTGCCCTCGGTGGTGAGGTTCTCCGGCCCCCGGCCCATGCTTCCCTGTCCCCCTCCTCACTTCCCGCCTGGGTCCGCCCACCTCTGCCTAAGAGGAAGGAGAGAGACGTGTCTGCTGCAACTGCGGCCCCGCCCGCCTGGCCTTGCCCCGGGGCTGCGGGGGAGGGGGAGGCTCCGCGGGTTCTGGTCATTTTGGGGGTTGTGGCGGGCGAGAAAGTTACCTTGGGGCGCGGGGGTGGCTGGCAGTCTTTTAAACCTTAGAGGTTTGTTTGGTGTCCACCCTCATTCTGTGGCCTTTATCAAGCCAGTGGTAAAGAAAGTTATGAATTAGAAAACATTTTATTCCTGAAAAAGCGATACCAAAAACGCACTCAGAGTCAGCTTCTGATTGACTTGGGGGAAGAAAGTGTGGTAAATCTGGGTGTCAATGAGTTTAATGTAGCTCATAGTTTATTTTGCCGTATTAGGATGTAATTAAGTTTCTGTCATTCCTAAGTGTTAATAGGCATGCAGTTTAAGTGATATGTATATTCAGAAATTATTTGTAAGCGAGAAACAACGATACATTCTATCTTCCACGTTTGTATATGGATTAAGTGTATTGGTCACTTAATATTAAAGTGGTTGCTTAGCTGTTTAAGCTACTGTTTTTTCAGAGTCTGTTTAGAATTCAACTTGAAGCATTTTTCCCCCCTTGTTTTAACTTGGAGAGTATCGATGCATGGCTTATTAGGGAAGTTGTGGATTGTCTAGGCATGAGGACGGATTTTGCAAGGAGCTTTAATGCGTAATTATTTTAAATGCACGTGTCTCACTGCATCACGTGCTGAGAGCTCGCAAAGATTTCACATTCTTAGGGTAAAGATCAAAACACTACTGCCACGCTCATCTCCAGTAAAGTTTGAGCAGGTGTTCTCTTGGGTCTCTGGGCTCAAGCCATACCAGGTTTATTTTTGTTTTTAAAAAGTTTCTCTTTACTATCTCCTGGTCTTTAGGGGTTTACTCCACCTCTAATTCTCTAATTTCCTCTAGTGTCAGCCCAAATATCTCTTCAGGAAACCCACCCTGTCCTGGTTAATCCCTCCCAGCATTCTGTTTTCCTTTGCTTCAGTTCATTATCAGTTGTAATGAGCTGCATTAGTTACGTCAGTGCTTGTTTCCTCTACTAGCATTTCATGAAGGCTGGATTGGTCCATCTTATTTAGGTCTTAATTCTCAAGACTCAGCACCTTGCACAGTGAAAGAGTTGGAGGACCGAGGAGGGGACTTTTGAATGAAAAATATTCTCTAGAGAAGGTTATCTGTTTCCTTGGAAAAGGAAAAGGTTTTTAACAAAGGTTCAAAGTGAAGTCGCTCAGTCCTGTCGGACTCTTCGGGACCCCATGGACTGTAGCCCACCAAGCTCCTCTGTCCATGGGATTTTCCAGGCAAGAATACCGGAGTGGGTTGCCATTTTCTTCTCCGGGGGATCGTCCTGACCTAGGGATGGAACCCCCGTCTCCAGCACTGCAGACAGGCTTTACCATCTGAGCCACCAGGGAAGCCCCTTAACAAAGACTAGTTAGAGAAATTTATTTTTGGAATTTACCACAGAGGGTAAGTGCTTATACAGACCCTATAGATCTGAATGAGAATTTGTGTTCTTTAGTTTTGCTGATTGACTTAATGACCTAGTTCTTTGATATGTAAATACAGAGTTGTAGGAGGGCCAGCCTTTAGAAGGAAGGAAGAGCAAGTTTCTGTTTTGAATTGTTACATTCATCTGTAAAGTGTTTCTCTTTACCACTCCTCTATCTGGGAGTGTTACAGCAAAGTCTTCACCTAGAGTAGGTGTTCAATGTTTTATAGATTTACAGGTTCTTTTGAAAGCTTTTTTAAGAACACTGCAGACAGGCTAACCGAGAACACTTGAACACTTCTTTCTAGCACAATACATTTCAGTGGTTCAGTCCAATTTTTTCTGTTTTGCTTGTGTAAGTCAAGTTAGATACTACCATACTGAACATACCAAAACCATTGAATTGATTGGGTTCTTAAGGAATAATTGTTCAGTGTGTTGTGTTTTTAAAATAGCTATTTAGTCAGCTTTATGTCACTTTGGGTGTAAATGTTTCTATTGCCACTTACTGGCATGTGACTTTGAGTTGAGTAGTATTTCTGAATCATTTGCATCTTTTAAAAGGAAATGTTAAGTGAGGTATGACCTGACGCTGGCACCCAGCCCTGTAAATGTAACTGGCATGGTAAACATGAGTGCCTGGTTCCTTTCTTGCTGGACCTCTGGTGAGTCTAGTCTTATGATCATGATTTTTACTTCCTCAAAACTCATTTTGCAACCCAATTCAATATATTACTTTGTCCTTCCTGAAACCAACCCAAGTAAATGGTAGCTATTAATGTCCCCAGATTGTGAAACAGCCTATGTCCCACCCTCTTTTTTTTGTTTATTTTTCCTCTCTTTTTAAGTGAAAGTCGTGTCCGACTCTGCGACCCGTGGACTGTAGCCCACCAGGCCTCTCTGTCCATGGGATTCTCTAGGCAAGAATACTGGAGTGGGTTGCCATTTCCTTCTCTTTTTAAGGTCTAATGTAAATTTTCCATGATATTGACCATAGGTTACCTTTTAACTTGATTTGGAACATTCCTTGCTCCTGGTTTTCCTCTCATCTTTCCTGGGCCTTTCTTTTATACAGTTCTTTAATTGCCCTGTAGTATTGGGAAAATCATCAACCACTTTTAAAGTGGGGTAACAGTGGGACTTCCCTGGTGGTCCAGTGGTTAGGACCTTTTCCCTGCCCGTGGCCCAGATTCAACCCCTGGTTAGGGGACTAAGATCTTGCAAGCTGTGTAGCTCGCCAAAAAAAAACAACAAAAACCTATTGCATAGGTTGTTGTGAGGGTTAAAGTAGCCAAAGTTATGGCAAATGTTAGCTTTATTATATTCTAAGTAATCTCTTTTCTTGACTTATGGTTTCTCCTGAGACTTCCTGCCTGTGCTTGGTTTTAGCTGCTGCTTGTATACCGATGAATCCCACATCTGTTTTCTGTTTTCGGTTTGTATCTTCATCTGCCTGTGGACCGTCATCACTGGACTGACTCATAGGCGTATTGTATGAACTTACCTACTCATTTCTCTTCTCCTGTAGTTACTTAGGTTAATGGTACACCCGGAGGCTTAGTTCAGGAACTCACCTGGGATCTGTATTTCCAGCTGCCTTCTGGATGTAGTATTTTCTAGGTGGCTCAGTGTTAAAGAATCGGCCTGCCAATGCAGGAGATGCGAGATGCGGGTTCTGTCCTTGGGTCTGGGAGATCCCCTGGAGAAGGGAATGGCAACCCAATCCAGTGTTCTTGCCTGGGAAATCCCGTAGACCGAGGAGCCTGGTGGGCTACAGTCCATGGAGTCACAGAGTCAGATAGATCTTAGTGACTGAGCATGCATGCACTCTGGATGTCGGCACTTGGGTGTCTCAGAGATGCCTCAGCTTAATGTTTGTAAATTAATCTGATCTCTCTTATCTCTTCTTCATAAAATCATTTTTTCTTTTAAGAAGCACATGTCATTTGAGCCTTACTTTAGGCTTTTATCGTTTTGTGAGAGCTCATTGTTCTTCCTGTGGTCCAGTAGGGCAAAATTTCCCCCTTCATCCTTCTTGAGTTCTTTTTTCCCCCTCTAGAATTTGCTTTTTTTATTTTGATAAAATAATACATAACATAAATTAACCTTTTACGAAAACTTTATTTTATATTGAAGTATATTGTTGATTGAACCCCTCTTGAGTTCTTGATACAAAGTAGATTAACAGGAGAAAAAGAATCTTTAATTCGTGGGCATGGATTTCTCATAGAAACAGGACCTAAGAAGTGAGTGAAGGTGGCAGCTCTTATATATTTTAGACCAACAATAAGGAATTGACTGGACAAGGAAACTTAGATTTGGGTGCTTGATTAGTAAGAATCTTAAGCAAAGTTTGGGCTTGGGTAGTAAATTAGCAAAGAAGTGCCAGGTGTTTCCTTATGTAGGCCTCTGGGCCCTGCATTCCCCATCTCTGGTGATAAGGATGTCTTTCTACTTCCCCATACAGGGAGGGCATCTTTTACATGGAGATTTTATTTCCTGCTTTTAGGAAAGCACGTCAGAGAGGAGGGTCAAAGTCTGTCTTGACAACGGCTCTTTCTTCAATACAGTCAGTGTGCCATTGAGGATATTTTGGGGCAGCCTGTCCTGGGCCCCAGCACTGCCAAGCTCTGCTTTCTCTTAACACATCCTCCACCTTGCTGCCTGAATTCTTACTAAAAGACAGATACTACCTCAGACAAATATTAAGTCACTCTTGTTTAAAAGCCTCTATCAACTCCTTGTTTGTGTTAAGTTCCAGACTTCTTAGAATCCTCTGAGGGCCCTTGACTTTTTGTCCTTGCCCTTCCATTTCCCTTGTGTTCCAGCTTTTTCCTTTGCTTCCTTTTAGATCTAACCTAGATTTTACCTACTTCAGGAAACCCTTCCTAATTGCCCCTAAACTCTATTGGGCATCAGACTTGTATTCTCTTCATTATGTACGTACATCTGAATTACTATTCTGTAATACTCCTGTAATTATGTTTTTATATCTTTCTCCCGCTAATTTTTCATTCCTTGAGGGTTCAGACCATTGGCAGTCATCTTTGTATCCCAGGGCCTGGTGTGTAGTGGACTTCAATAAAATGTTTGAAATAATAGATCTATCAGCAAGGCTGTACTTGTTCGTGTTCTCATAGTGCTTTTCATCTGGCTCTGTTTTGATGCCTGGCAAACTTCGTTTCTCCTTTGAACTCTGGTTCTAATGTCACCTTTATGAGGACTTACCCAACTTCTCCAAGTGGTTGGTTATGCCTTCTCTTGTGTGTGTGTGTGTGTGTATGTGTGCGAGAACAGCTAATGGGGTAGACCTCTGTATTATTTACAGTAAATCTCACATCATTTTGGAAAGAGATGCTTAAAATACCTGAATTTTCAGATAACTTGACACCTATGTTTTGTGTCAGAAGTTTAAAAAATTGTTTTTCAGTGTACATTAAGATTTTTTTCCTTGCCTTCTATGTTTAAGTGACCATAGCCTTTTAAAAAGTGTGCCAGCGTCATTAAAGCATAAACTTGAGGGGAGTTCTAGTGGTTCGAATTCACTGCTGTAGCCAGGGAAGTAGGTCTGCTCTGATGCAGTGACGTGTTGGGGGACTCATAAGAAATGTGAGCCGTTTAACCTTCAGAGAAAACACCTGTGCTTGCTTTCTCCTTTCTTCCTACTTTTAAAGTTTTCTTTGTCACTACTTTTTTCTTTTTAAAAATGGGGGCAGAATTACCTACCTCAGGGTTATTATTAAGTTTAAAGGAGGTAATACACACAAAGGTCTTATCAGAAAGTAATGTTTATTCTAATTATTTGAGTTATTTCAGGAGAACAGTCTCTCAAGTTTGAGAGGTTTTCCAGTGAAGTAAAAATCATAGCATTTGTTGGCAGGTTTTTTTCATAGTCCAAGTTTGTTTTTGGGTCCAGAATGGCAGATTTTGATGAAAAATCTTAAGCTCTACAACAGATCATTTTTAGGTATATCCATACAACCTAGAAACCCCAAACTGGTTGCTATATTTATCTTTCAGTATTAAAAGGTAAAGTTAGAAATGAACATGAGTTTCAGCTCTCATTCTAGCCTCTTGATGATTGTTTCATGAACATGTGAAAGGAAGTTCTTTTATTTTCTTACTGTGTGAAAATGCTTGATAACTATTAACTCATTCAAGAAATATGTATTAAGTACCAACTGTTCAAGCAGAGTTCTAGATAGTTGGATAAAGTGATGAACAAGACAAAATTCTGCTTTTCATGGGGATTAGTCTTTTCATGGTATACTACTACTACACCTACTAAGTCGCTTCAGTCGTGTCCTACTCTGTGCGACCCCACAGACGGCAGCCCACCAGGCTCCCCCATCCCTGAGATTCTCCAGGCAAGAACACTGGAGTGGGTTGCCATTTCCTTCTCCATTTCATGGTGTAGACAGGCAATTAACACTATAATGTATTAGCCCATACATGCTCTGAAGAAAAATAAAGCAGGGGAAGTGATAAGACTAAGGTGGGTGTGAGTGTTTATTTTAGTTGAGGGTAGATAGGGAGTCCCTGGGAAGGGGACATTTGAGAACTTGAGCGAAGTAAAGGAGGGATCTTTGAGGGTTCTGAGGGAGATGAGCCAGAGAGAGGCAACAGCAGAGACCTTTAAGTGGGAATGAGGTTGGCTTGACCAAGAAACAGCAAAAGGCCAGAGTGACAGGAGGAGAGCAAGTGAGAACTGGAGTAGAAGGTGGAGGGTAGGGAGATGAAGGCCAGGGAAGGGAATGGCCGATCATGGATGGAGGAGTTACTCGACAGTGGTGAGGACTTGAAACAATTCGGGGCTTAAAGGATTTTGAGGTAGTGCAATGATCTGCTGAGATTTACCTTTTAAAATATTTACTCTGGGCCCTGTGTGACCAGAAGGGAGAAGATGAAGAGGGACTAGTTAGGCTACTACAGTGAGAAGTGGCGGTGGTTTAGGCTGTGCTGAAGGTGGTGGATGGTGTAAAAAGATGTTAGAATGGGATATATATTTTGAAGGCAGAGTAAAATGGCCCTGCTGTTGGCTTGGTTAAGGGAAGTAAAGAAGGATAACTTGGGGTTTTTTGTTTTTAATCTGGGCAAAGACTGCTAGTTCCAGTAACTGAATTAGGGAAGATGGAAGAGTGGAGTTGGCGGGAACATCAGTAGTTCACTTTTGGTCCTGTTAAAGTTTGAGATGCCCAAAGACATCTACCTACATAAAGGGGTCCGGTAGGCCTTTGGATAGGAGTCTGGAGCTCAGGGAAGTCTGGGTCTGGTGAGGAGAGAAGGGTATCATAGTGAGTGAACTGGTGGTGATCAGAGGGTTAGCCACTGGAAATCAGAATTATGGACATGGTGCACTTGTTGGTGTCAGTAAGTTACAGGGGAGGATTTGACTGGGGCATAAGAACAGCTTTTTGGAGAAAGAAGGAAGTCTAGGAACTTGGAGACCAGGAGCTTAGATCTAGGAACATGGATGTTGAAGTAAAAAAAAGTGTGGGAGAGTTACTGAAAGGGAGGCAGGAGGAGTGAGTGATGTATTCACATTCTTAGTAAACGAGGGGAGTGATCAGGAAGACCGTCCATGCAAAGTATCAGGTGTGATAATCTGACTGACTGTTTTAAGGAAGGGAAGGAGGAACAGTAACTTGGAAATAACAGGAAATGAGGAGGATAACTTCCTCTCCTGTGTTGTTAATAATAGAAGGGCAAGAAAAGACTGTGATCTCACATTATAAGGGCAGTGATTCATGCCAGCACCTAGAAACCACTTAGAATTAATGACAGTTTGAATTTTTAACTTGGCAGTAGCTGAGGTAGTCTGCCTGTGTCTAGATTGGTAAGCGTGGATTCACAGTCCCATCTAAACGAATAGTCAAAAATTCATCTCTCTCCTTCATCTCACCTGGTTACAAGGTGTTTCCTTGCTTACACTCTTGCCCTCCTGTGGTCTGCTCTCCACACAGAGGCTGAAGGGACCCATCTTTGTAGAGAAGAAACAGTTGAACTGAGCGTTACTGTAATTTCCTTCCATTTTCTGCCACAACAGTCATGTACTGTTACTGACATGGATGGCAGGAGGAACTCAATTCAGACATCTTCTCATAATCTTGGATTTGGTCAAAATTGAGATGAAGCATAGGTAATAGTTTTCCTTCCTAAATTCTGTATGACAGTAACAAAATTTATTGATGTTTTCTTGGAAGCCATATGATGCTTGAGCTGCATTTGAGAAAGGGTGTAATTATGGAATTCTACCCTCATCGATCACCTATTAAGAGCAAACGTAGAGTTGGAGGGACAATGGAACTTTATATTTGTGTCATGTGGCATACAGGGCACAGATATGTAGGGATAGCATTCACTTAGTTTTTTAAACTAGGTTGTTAATACACAGCAGAGCGCCAGCATTTTATTATCTTTTTGTGTGTGTGCAGCAGTATTTAACTTTTTAGATGAAGGATTCAGGGGTTGGAGGATTTACTTGAAGATGCAGTGTAATAGAGCAGAGACATTGACTACCTCTTGGTATTGTGATACCACATCTTGAGTTTTCCCTGCTGTCTTATGGTTCTCTTTTCCTGCTAACGGAGGAAATTGAGGGCAAAGATACTAGTACAGACTACGACATAAAGGTCTTTATGAAGAGTTGGTGTTTTCTTGTTTGGCTCACTCCACTGGTCTGTGGCAGTGTGTGCAAACTCAGTACTTGTGCTTTAGCTTGTGAAGTTAGCCTTTACTTGCTAGGTTGATGGTTCCCAGTCTCATCACCAAGGACTCCTTTTAAGTTTTTGCTATTCTACAGTGTACTCAGGCTTAGATTTTTAACCCCCTTTTGATTAGTTTAACAGCATTTGTTTGTCAAACTTGATTGTTGTTTTTTTTTAACCTCTTTGATTTCTCACTGAGTTGATACAGTCTCAAGCCACAAGCAAAGTGACATAGCCTGTATTGCTTGCTTTATGTGACAAATGTATAATTGTCTATTTCAGTTTATGTTTGAAATATCCAAAGTAGCTTCCCCAGACCCTTAGTCTAGGGGCCCCCACCCCCAATTAAGAACAGTTGTCAATCTTACTGTTGAGTAGAAGGTGTAAAACTGTTAACAGTGAAGATGGTGTTCATTGGTGTTCTTCCATTGTAGATTTCCCTTTTGATTCTCTTAAGTTTAGAGAACTGTATCGTATTACTCAGAATAATTGGTTGTGGTATTAACTGATACATCACTTTCTGTAATAATATATACCTATCATATTCCAGATACTTCCCACTAGATGTGGGGAATTCAAAGAGAAAATACATTTAGTCCCTGTCTTTAAGAAGCTTATGCTGAGTGGAAGAGGCAGATGGTATTGCTCACTGAGTATATTAGTGTGACAGGATACACAAGGTGCATTTGGACCACAGGGGAAGGTGAGGTGATCAGAAACCTTCGCAGAGGAGATGAGTCAGGGCCACCTGCTGATTGGGGTGGGGGCTGGGGAATCCAGTCGTTCTGGTTTTGAATCCCTTTTCTGCAGTTTTGAATCCTTGTATGATTTGGAGTAAACTAAACCACCTCCCTAAACCATATTTTGAGACAGGAAAGAGTATATAAGAAGACATGGTGACCAGAGAAAGTACTGTGGGAATAAAATAGTTTATTTACTTTAAAGATTATATTGAAATTAAAATAAGAATGCACGTAAAACATGTAAGGACTCAAAAGTAAGAGTCCCTATTTTTAATTCCACACTGTTAACCCCTGTAGAATTCCTTTTTGGAACATCTTGGTTCTTTTCTTTCTCTCTTCTTTGTCCCTGATTTCTTTTCTGCCTCTTGTTGTCTTACTAGAGGGCCTCCCTCAGAGTTGAGATGTCAGTTCTCTAATCTTCTGCGTTGAAGAATTAGATGTTCTTCTAGCTTCCTCTGTCAGTGTTACACAAATGATTTTAAATTTTACCAGTTACCCTGACCTCTTCCCTAGGTTTCTCTTCTTAACTGGATCTATTGTTCTCCTAAAATTTCTACTTGATAGGTTGTTTAGTCTCCAAATTGTATCCATGATCCCTTGGACTGTAGCCCACCAGGCCCCTCTGTCTGTGGGATTTCCCAGGCAAGAATACTGGAGTGGTCACCATTTCCTTCTCCAGGGGATCTTCCCGACCCAGGGATCGTGTCTCCTCCTTGACAGGTGGATTCTTTACCACTGAGCTACCTGGAACTATTCCATAATTCTGCTTCATTTGATTTCAACAACAAAAAAATTAGAAGGGAAGTGATCTAGATTTGTCAGATTTTTACTTTGCCGAGCATTGGTATTTAAGAAAACAATCAAATTCACCGTGTACTCCATTTTGTATGTAAAGGGCATTTTAACATAACTGTTTTAAAAGACCATAATCTTATGATTTTAAAATAATGTAGTGAATACTTTATAATGTTTTGCTTTAGACTGCCGAAAACTTCTATGTAGTTAAACACTGCTTTGGAGTAAGCATATTATAGTCTTGATATTGATCTGCCTAAAATTTGATTTTGATTATGTTTGTCAGTGCTTAAAATGGCCTACCACTGCCTTAAAAAAGTCTTAATTTGTTAGGTCTTTACAGTTTGACCCCAGCTCTTTTTTCAAGTCTTTTTCTATTATCAACTTAAGAAAAAAAAATCCAAACAGCAGGTGATGTTTGTAGTTTGGATACTGAGCCAGGTTCAGATCTGACCCTGCCATTAGATTTGTGGTCTTGGACAAGTTACTGTCATGAGAAGAAGCAAACAGTCCTGTAGCTGCTCTGGTGCAGTCAGCTAGGCTTTGGAGTTTCTGTGGGCGAGCCTGGCACTTGACAGCTAGGTCTTCAGGGTATGCTGTTGAACATAAATGGTTTCACTGAACATCAGCTTTAGACAAGACCATTCTGTCAACATGATGGATCAAGACAGGAATAAGATAATGTAATCATCATTGTTGCCTAAGTCACAAAGAATCCAATATCTCCCTCCCCAATCTACTGGGAATCATTGTTGCTATTTTGCCAGTCACAGCTTTAGCCAGCTCTACTCTGCCTCCTTGTAGAGAAGATTTGTTGGCATACCCAGTCATCAAACTATCCTCACTTTCTGATAACCCTCAAGCCAGAGTGAACCCCTGCTTCTTTGGACTCTGCCCAAAATCACTTAGTCAGATCCCAAGCCCGAAATAAGTCGCTTCAAATATTCTCTCCCTGGGATGCCCCACAGTTTCCCATGATACACATTCCTAATAAACTCGTCCAGCCATTGGTATGTTCCTGGTGTATTGAAAGGCATTGACCATAACTACCTGGAGCCTTATTTTTTCTCATATGTGAACCAGGAGTAATAATAGGATTTTTTTTTTTTTTCAGCAGAATTTTGAAGATTAGAAAACTTAAAGCACCTAGCAGAGTCTTGGTAATTAGTAAGACTCAACAGAAGCTTGTTTCTTGTCCTCTAGCAAAGTAGTCTGATCAGTCATGGGCCCCTGAGCAGGGCTTTACAAGGACCTTGCTTTCACCCTTTCTCATCCGTGGAGTCCTCCGTTCTCATCCTTCAAGACTCAGGTCACATAGATTCTTTCCTATGAAACCTTTGCACCTTTAATGATCTCTTCTGTTTCTGCACTTCAGGTATGTATCATTCTTACCACTGACGACTATTTATTGTGTTCTGTCCTGTGGCATCTTTTAACTTACCCTTTACTTAATTCTTAATTTTTTATGTACTTATGTCTTGTTTGTTCAGTTTTTTTTTTTTTTAGGAATGGGGGCTCTGTTTTGAAACCAGCCAATGATTTTATCAAGACTGATTTCTTCATTATTTGTTACAGTATCTTGCACTCAGAAAATGTTTAAATGTGATTAAACATATAACAAAAGGAAGAAAATATATCATTTGTCACCTCCCCTTAAATATGGTGATATTATGAAATTTACCTATGCCGTATCCTTAGATAAAGCTTTTTATATCTTCTTTCCTAGACAGCACGGTAGTGGGTGAAGAAAAGATGTCTGTACGAAAACGGCTATCGAAGTTCAGTAACCATGCTGAGGAAGAGGACGAATGCCAGAGAGACTGTGCAGAGGAGTCCCAAGAGGCGCCTAGTAATGGTGAGGCTTTTACTTTTTCTGAGGTGAATTAATGAAATCGGGAGCAAATTCAGTATTCCCGAACAAGGATTACCATCTCTTTAGCTCTTAACTGGCTGTGGTGTGAGGCATCTTAGTTCCCCAACTAGGGATCAAACCTGCATCTCCTGCAGTGGAAACTTGGAACCTTAATCACTGGACCACCAGGAAGGTCCCTCTTAAGCTCTTAAAAATGGATATGCTGGTAGGCACTGTAAAGCACAGAGGAGAGAAAGAAATTAAGAGAGTAGAAGGAACACTTCGGTTTCGTTCTGTTGCCTGTCAGAGCTGCTTTCAACGCTGGTTGTGACGCTGGTGTGTGAATTGCTGCACCTCTCATAACAGAGGTGAGCTTTACCGATGAGAGTGGGGTTTGCCGATGAGAGTGGGGTTTGCAGTGTATGGTTTAGTTTTATTTATTTGATAACAAAGAAACTGAAAAATAAGCCCTTTTAAAGCGATTCATTGAACATTTTGTGGGTATGTACTATGTTTTAGACATCATTCATTCATTTTATTCATTTCTTCAACTACCTAATTCCTATCAGTATTTACTGGTGTTCTGCTAAGTGTTGGAGCTACAGCAGTGATCGGTACAGATGTGTTTGCCCTTGTGGAGCTCCAAGTTAACTGAATGAGAACCCCTCTCCCTGCTTTAACATAATTAGATTATTAGAAATAAGTGCTACTAATTACTCTTTTCATAGTTGTAATTAGCGTAATGAGCATAATTAGCAGGGTACATAACCTAGGTAAAAATCTTGGGGGAGAGACAGATGAGGGAATTGTGTTAGTTCTCGTGTCCAAGTTTGCTTAACATGAATACAAGGAAGACTGACACAGTACTTGTTTGTTAAGGTCAAGGTTTCTGCTTAAGACTGATAGACTGGTAAACACAACTTCGCTTGTTGATCTATTGCATCAGGCTATTTATTTTTGCTGTGACGTTTTTATAGGTTTGATTTCAGTGAGGATTTGAAATTTGAAGCTTGTTTGATTAACAAATAGGTGTGAAACTTTTTGAGATGGGTTATCTTTGGTATCCCGAGACTTCTTTCATAAAGAAAAGCTTTTGCTTTTCCTGTTCAGCTTTAGTTGTAAATTAAATACAGCTACTGGATCAGAAATATAAATGTTGTTGCTTAAGTTTGCATAATGAAGTTTTTTGATTGTTGGACTCTTAATTAGCTATTTATAAAATACTTATATTGGCACATGAGCTAGTTTTAGTGTGATTTTAAAATGTGAAAATTGTGCAGAATGGTAAGCCAACATTGGTTAGAAACCTTCCCCTTCCATGATTTAGGGACTAGGTGCTAATTCACATTGTTTTTATTGAAACTTCTGGGAGGGATTGGGGGCAGGAGGAGAAGGGGATGACCGAGGATGAGATGGCTGGATGGCATCACTGACTCGATGGACTGGAGTCTGAGTGAACTCCGGGAGTTGGTGATGGACAGGGAGGCCTGGCGTGCTGCGATTCATGAGGTCGCAAAGAATCGGACACGACTGAGTGACTGAACTGAACTGAACTGAATTGCTACCGGATGATCTTCTCTCTGTGTCCCTTTTTTTTTTTTTTTTTAAAATAACGTGTTTAAACATGTATAACTTCATGTTTTCAGCACTCCTTATTGTCTTAGTTCATTAAGTTTTAATCGGTTCAGATTTTAGTGCAGATAATGAAAATTGAATTATTTAGCCTGAAACACGAAGTCTGAGCTCCTCCTTGTTTTAATGTAAGTAATGGCGATCTGAAAATAGTGTTTCTCCATTTACTTTAACATTGATTCACTTTGGGGGAGTAAGCAGATGGGTAAAATGTGACTTGTGAATAGTGAGGGCTTAAAGGGCACCATGCCACGCCTGTCATTGTGGCCTGCCAAGCTGGGACCAGGGGCATTTGCATCACCTGGAGCCTGTTAGAAATCCCCATCGCACACTTAATTGAATAAAAATTTTATTTTAGTAAGATCACCAGGTAATTCCTACGCAGGTTAAAGTCTGAGAGAGAGCTCTTAAGAGTAGCTTCTCAATTGGGATGTGTATTAGAGTTCTCCAGAGAAGCAGAACCAATAGGGTATATACACACTCACTTAGCGTTATTACGAGAGACTGGCTCAGATGGAGGCTGTGATGCCCAGACTATTTTTAACATTTAGAGGAACTGGCATACTGCTTCCCGTGGCAGCTGCCCATTTTGCAGTTCCACCAGTGGCACCCAAGGGTTCCGGTTTCACCGCATCCACCTGTGCTTACTTTCTCTTGGTTTGGTTTTGGTTGGTTTGTCTGTGCTGGGTCTTCGTCGCTGCAAGGGCTTTCCCCCAGTTGCAGCCAGCAGGGGCTACTCTCTAGCTGCTGTGTCTGGGCTGCTTCTCGTGGTGGCTTCCATTCTTGTGGAACATGGGGTCTGGGGTTGCAGGCTTCAGCAGTTGCAGCTCCCGGGCTCTAGAGCACAGACTTGATAGCTGTGGCACACGGGCTTAGTTGCTCCGTGGCATATGGGATCTTCCGGACCAGGGATCAAACTCAGGTCTCCTGCATTGGCAGGCAGATTTTTTACCACTGAGCCCCAAGGAAAGCCCTGGTTTGTCTTCTTAGTAGCAGCCATTCTAATAAGTATAGGATGGTACCTCACTGTGGTTTTGCTGTGCATTTTTCTCATGTAGTAGTGTTGAACACTTTTTTATATATCTGTTGGCCATGTGTGGATCTTCTTGGAGAACTATCTATTCATACCCTTTGGCCATTAAAAAATTTTTTTTAATTTTTTTTTGGCTATACTGGGTGTTCATTGCTGCGTGTGAGTTTTCTCTCGTTGCAGCGAGCGGGGACTACTCTTTAATTGCAGTGCATGGGCTTCTCATTGCGGTGGCGTCTCTTGTTGCAGCTTTAGAGCCCGCAGGCTTGGTAGTTGTGGCACATAGGCTTAGTTGCCGCATGGCATGTGGAGTCTTCCCGGACCTACACTGCACTGTAAACTAGTAAATGTGCATTATGTCTTTAAAAAAGACAGGGGACATACATTAATTTAAAAAGCCTTTCTTACTGGGACTTTTTTGGGTGTCCAGTGCTGAAGACGTCTCCTTCCAATGCAGTGGGTGCATGTTTTATCCCTGGTCAGGGAGCTAGGATCCCACCTGCCTGCCTGCCAGAAAGCCAAACAGAAGCAGTATTGTAACAAATTCAATAAAGACTTTAAAAACGGTCCACATCAAAGAAAAAAGGTGTCTTAAAAAAACTTAAAAAAAAAAAAATGCTAACCATCATCTGTTTTTCTCAAGTTTTCTTCTTCCAGTAGTAACACTGGATCACTGATCACAGAGCACCATAACAAATACAATAGTGGAAATTTTGAAATATTGCAAGAGTTGCCAGAATATGACAGAGGCATGAAGTGAGCAGATGCTGTTGGAAAAAATAGTATTGATATCTTTGCTCAGTGTACAGTTGCTGCAAAGCTTCAATCTATAAAAACAGAACCAAACCCTGTGATACCTGCAAAGCACAGTAAAATGAAGTATATTTGTATTTGGGTCTTTAATATCTTTCAACAATGTTCTATAGTTTTCAGTTTGTAAGTTTTACACGTTTAAGTTATTTCTGAATATTTTGTTCCTTTTGCTGCTATTGTTAAGTGGAATTTTAATTTCATTTTCCAATCATTCGTTGCTAAAGTAAAAATGAAGCTTGTTTTTGTATATTGATACTGTATCCTTCAACCTTACTGAACTCATTTACTAGCTGTGAGGTTTTTTTATGTGCTTTATGCTATATTCTACATACAGGATCATGCCATCTGTACGTAAGAGTTAGTTTTATTTCTTAATTTTCAATCTACATGTCTTTTGTTTCATTTTCTTACCTAAATGCACTTGCTAGAATTTCCAGTAAAATGCTGAATAGACTTGGCAAGAGTGCACATTGGGCATGCTTGGGTGGTTTCTGATCTTAGGGAGAAAGCTTTTAGTTTTTCTGGTACTTAACGTTAGCTGTTGGTTCCTGCAGGTACCCTTTATCAGGATGAGAACATTGTCTATCTTTCTATTAACTTATAGATAATACCTATTCTTCACTGCCTTTTATTTTGCTACATTGTTCATTTGATAACTGATTAATGAGTAAAGGTAATATGATGATAACTGGGGCTTCCAGGGTATCTCTTTGGTAAAGAATCTGCTTGCCAATGCAGGAAATGCAGGTTCAGTCCTTGGGTCCAGAAGATCCCCTGGAGGAGGAAATGGCAGCCCACTCCCGTATTCTTGCCTGGAAAATTGTATGGACAGAGCAGCCTGGCAGGCTACAATCCATGGAGTCGCAGAGAGTTGGACATGACTCAGTGACTTGAGCATACATAATAATAACTACTAATAGTTTATCATATACCAGGCACTATTTTAAGTGTTTAACAAGTATTAACTTGGTTAGTAGACTTCTAGTTTTATTTGATTTTAGGGTTCTTTGTGATACATACATAAATGTTTGAACAGAGAGAACAACCTGCCTCATGTAAAAATTGAGAGTCTCTTGGCAAAAATAGATGAAAAAAAGTGAATATCATTGTTATTGTGTAATTTGGCACCTTCATTCAGTTTATGCATCTTATCATAAAACTTACTGGTCTAGGTAGAGCTTTGATCAACTAAGTAGATTGAGAACACATTTTTTCCCCTTAGGGTAAAACCAAAACATGTTTGTTTTAGAAAGTGCAGATAAACAGAAGTTCGTGTGTCTATGATTTTTTTCCTTGGCTGTATTGTTTTTATTTATTTATTTTGGCTGGACTGGCCCCGTCAGGCAGCATGCAGGGTCCTAGTTCCCTGACCAGGGATTGAACCTATGCCCTCTGCAGTGAAAGTACAGAGTCTTAAGCACTGCACTGGCAGAGAAGCCCCTAGAAATTGTTTTTAGGTCACTGGGAATAAATGCTCGTAAAATTTTTGGGCTGAGTATTGCCAAATCGCCCTCCGGAAATATTGCACTCCCAGTAGCAGTATGAGAGTTCTTATTTCTTCAGCCTTTCTTCAGTCATGGATGTTATAACCTTTTGAACAAACTATGGCATTTTGAGAGATGACAGATTCTACTTTACTTGAAAAAAAAGGCTTTGTACAATGAGGCATAATTACCAGCAGCAATAAAGTTATTGAATATTAAGTAGTACTTTTTATAGCTTTTAAGGTCAAAAGAGTGAGTTAACAGTCCTGTGTTAAAAAAAAGAATTAAATAAATACAGTGACTAAATGGTATACGAGACCACCTGCAGTGGGATTAGGGGGAACACTGCTTTAGGATGGAAGGGAGTATCTCACAGAGGAAGTAGAATTTCACTTTGATCTTTGAGGAGAAGACTGGGAAGGGGCTTTTAAGAAAGCCAGGTAGGAAGGAATGGGTTTCAAAGGCACAGAGTTAAGACTGTACAGTGTTACGTGTGTGGTGTTCTGTTCGCTTTTGGAGAGGATTGTGGGGTGAGAAGGTAGTTCAGAGATGGATTTGTGGTGTTTTTATTTTTCTTTTACGGACAAGAGGACAAAATTGGAAAGGCAGAAGGAAATCAGAGGATAGGGGTTGGAGTCTAACTAACTGTATATGCAGTCATTGACTGACTGCTTACTGGGTTGGTTCGGTTAGTGAATAGGTTGTTCAATAAAGTTCTTGGTGAAAATGAAAAATATGTCTTATTTTTACTTAAAGCCGAACAAACTTCTTGGTCAACCCAGTACCTATATGGATGACTTACAGCTGTCAGACATACTTAGATTTTTTTTTTCTTAGGCAAAACCAAGGAGAGCAGCTGTTAAAGCATTCTTTCACTAAGTTCAGGACGGTATTCGTTTATCTTCTTGCTGATGGTGCTGGCAGCTCTCTGTTGCATATCCTAAAGTAGATTTAGGAACTCCCTGCTATATCTACATCGGCTGGGAATTTTTTAATCTATGACAAACCTTCTAACATTTCTATTAAAAGTTATCTCTGTTGATTTTAAAATAAGATTATATGATATTGTAAAAGTTTAACGGTAATAGGACCAATTCCTCTCATTGCATATATGGGCAGTCCATACAGTTGATACAGGTGTGGTGACAAAAAATAAACCAAAGTTAGCTCTGGTTGAGTAGTGTAGTTCAGGGTTATTTCAGTTATAGGATAGAAATCTGCTTATAGCTTAAAAATTATAGACCAGGTGAGATTGGTACGTCCATTTATTACCTTTGCAGTTTACCTGTAATGTACCTTTAAGATTTCAGTCTGTTGTCCTCATGATGGATTGGGGCTATTTCCTCTTCAGTTGTCCTTGTTGAAGAAGTAAAAACAGTTTGATTTAATGAAGAAACAAATGGCTGAACTGGGCTTATTAATGTTAAAATTTGAAATAATGTATGCTCTTTTTTTAAAAAAATCAAATATTGTAGAAAGTTATAAAGTAATAATTCTTCCCTTAAGTAATCATGTTTTGCTTTTCTGTTTTTTCCTACTTGTGGGATCATACTTAGGATCTTTTCTGCAGTTTGCTTTTTCTAAACTTTTAAATTCAATATATGTAAGTAAAATTGTCTTAAAAGTAGGTAGCATTTCTGTTGCACAGTGAAAATTGCTCAGTCCAGCTTTTTGCAGCCTCATGAACTGTGGCCTGCCAGGTTCCTCTGTCCATGGAATTCTCCAGGCAAGAGTACTGGAATGAGTAGTTTGTTCCTTTCTCCAGAGCATCTTCCTGACCCAGGGATCAGACTGGGTCTCCTGCATTGCTGTTAGGTGCTTTACTGTCTGAGCTACAGAAGGACCCTGTTGCATAAATGCTTAGTAATTTGACTTGTCCCTTTTGGGTGGACATCTGGGTTGCTTCCTTGAATTTAGATTATAAAAAGTGCTGCAGAGAACATCCTTGAAACCATGTCCTTGCTTACTTGTACTTGTAGGATACATTCTTTAAAGTGAAATTGCAGGATCAAAGATTTTTTTCTTTTATAATTAAGATATTACCATCTTTCTTAACAATGGTATACCAGTGTATACTGCTGTCTATATTGTTTCCCTGTACTCTTGTTAATATGTCATGCTAATCTTTTTTTAAGCTTGCTAATTCGAGGGGTGGAAAACAGTATCATATATAGCATAAATTTGTTCTTATGACTTATGAGGCAGAAAACTTTTTCCATATATTTACTATATTTTTTCTTCAAAAGCTCTGTCCATTATTTTTTGCCCATTTATATTCCCTTTCAGATGGCTGTTATTTTTCTTTTGTTTTTGTGAAGAGTTCTTTCTATATTAAGGAAGTTACTCCCTTTGACTATCATGTACTATGACTATTTTTAACTGTTTATCGTTTGACTTTGCTGATCGTGTACGTTTAGTTTTTATGTAATCACATAACTCTTGTATTGCTTTTAGATGTCTTGTCATGCTTAGAAATCATCCAAGATTATGAAAAAGGAAAATGGATGATTTTTTTTTTACCTTTATGGGTTTTTTAAGATTCAAATATTTGATCCGTCTGAGATTTATTTTTAATAAGTGAGCTGGGATCTAATTTTACAGTTTTTTGAAATGGCTACTCAGTTATTTCAACATTATTTATTAAATCTCCTTTTCTGTATAATACTTACACCCTCATTTCTAGTTCAGATTCTGTTTCTCTGCAATAGTGTAGATGTGACTAGTAGAGAATTTTGAAAGGTTTTTTGAGGTCAGTGGAGCAGCAGAGGATTTAGATGGATTATACTTTTTTTTTTTAATCTCCCCTTTTGCTTCTAAGATTGATAAATGATTGGTTCTTCCAATGACTACTCCTAAACCCATCCATCCTATGGACATAGAGATGGCTTTCCCATGATGGTTTTAGATTATGTATATCTGTGTGGAGAGCAAGGTAAAGTTGGGATGAAGGTCTTCTGTGGTATAGTCAATGAGAATTTTTTAGAAAATAACCAGGATTTTAAAATGAGTTTGAACTTCTCTAGGAAGTAAAAACCTGCTAGTCAGTGCCTACGCATTAGCTAATTCTGTACTTTGCCACAAGGATACAAAGAAAACACCAGCTAAAAGAAGTGAAACTTGAAAAATGGTTATTAGTCACTACCTTTTACTCCTTAGTCATCTTTAAGAATTTAGTCACTATGAGTAGCACTTGGTTTTTTAAATTTTAACTAATGAATTTTTAAAAGCTTTTTACTTTGTATTGTGGTAGTTTCAAGTGAACAGGGAAAGGATTCAGCCATATATATGTATGTGTGTGTGTATATATATATATGTATGTGTGTGTGTATATATATACACACACACACGTATCCATTCTCTCCCAAGCACTCCTCCCATTCAGGCCGCCACATAACAGTGAGCCAAGTTCCAAGTGCCACACAGTAGGTCCTTGTTGGTTATCCATTCTAAGTATAGCAGTGTGTACATGTCCATTCCAAACTCCCAAACTATCCCTTCCCCTGATTGAAATTTCCCCCGGCAACCAAAAGTTTGTTCTCTATAAGCTTGTGAGTCGGTTTCTGTTTTGTAAGTAAGTTCATCTGTATCACATTTTAGATTCTACATACAAGTGATATCATAGGATATTTATCTTTCTGACTTAGTATGATAAGCTCTGTGTCCAATCATGTTGCTGCAAATGGAATAATTTCATTCTTTTTTATGACTGATCAGTTTTTTTTTTCCTGATCTCCATGGCTAGAGATCAGAAGATGGGTTTTACTTCAGGCTCATTTATTTACTGGCCATAGGACTGTGGGCAAGATGGTTAGTGTCTTTGAATCTTATTTCTTTGTTTGGAAAATAGACATGAGACACCAACTATCGTTTATTTATTTGTTCATTTTTGGCTGTGCTGGGTCTTGGTTGCTGCACGGGCTTTTCTTTAGTTGCGGTGAGCAGGGGCTACTCTCCAGTTGCCAGGCGAGGGCCTCTCTATACAGTGGCTTCTCTTGTTGCAGCTTCTGGGCTCCAGAGCACAGGTTCAGCAGCCATGGCACATGGGCTCAGGTGCGCCTCTGCACATGGCATCTTCCCAGATCAGAGATCAAACCATGTCTCCTGCATTGACAGATGGATTCTTTACCACTGAGCCACCAGGGAAGCCCCTAGCTATCTTCTTATCTCACTGCTGCTACTGCTAAGTCACTTAAGTCGTGTCTGACTGTGTGCAACCCCATAGATGGCAGCCGACCAGGCTCCCCTGTCCCTGGAATTCTCCAGGCAAGAACACTGGAGTGGGTTGCCATTTCCTTCTCCAATGCATGAAAGTGACAAGTGAAGTTGCTCAGTTGTGTCCGACTCTTAGCAACCCCATGGACTGCAGCTGACCAGGCTCCTCTGTCCATGGGATTTTCCAGGCAAGAGTACTGGAGTGGGGTGCTATTGCCTTCTGCGCTTATCTCACTGGCTTGTTATAAAGAATAAATATGATGAGGTATGACCAATATTTTATAAATATTGAAATTTTGCAGCAAGTTTTATTTTTTTGGTCCTACCACGTGACATGCAGGATATCCATTCCCCAAGCAGGGGATGAACCCAGGGCTTGTCAGTGAAAGTCCAGCGTCCCAGCCACTAGGCCTCCAGGGAACTTCTTGCAGCAAGTTTTAACGAGGATGAGGATTTGGAAATTTGGAGACCATAGTGACTCTAGAAAAGGAGGAGTTAGAAAAACAGGTTGGGGATGAATTACTAGTGAGAAAGTGAAGATGAAAATATAAATCACTTTCCTAGGACATTTATTAAAAAGAAAAGAATAGCATGGTTGGGTCACAAAAGATGAGGTTCATTGGAAAATGAGCTGCCATTTGTTTCCAAAGGGCACTGTTTCCAAAATTTCAGTTATTTTTAATTTTGCCATTATCTCTGTACTGTATTTACTATTATAAAGATCACTGAAAAGTCCTCTTCCTAAGCAGTAAATTCTGTGAAATCATAGGCTTGTTTCAGTTACATATTTGTTTCTAAAATGTTAAGTAAACATGTACTACTTGACAAAAATTCACAGATTTGATGTTGAGTACCATTGATGACATCCATATCATAATTTCAGCAAAATTTTAAAGACTACATTGGCTCTGAGTGTAATGTGGGTGATATAAATTACTCAATGTGTTGAATGATTTGAACAGTTTCTCAAAAGACATATATAGGATCAAGGCAATAGTTTAAAGGGTTAGTCTTGAAAAAGAGATGGGCTACCCCTTTCTCTGACACAGGAGTAGTGGAGAAGAGGATTAAAGATAGTGAACATTAAAATACAAGACATTTTAGGAGTTGGTACCTAAAATGATCAGTTGAAGGTAAGGCTACCTGGTAAGGTTGGGACTTGAAAAAGGTGGAAAATGTTTGGATCTATGCTTGTGATGAATGTTACAGAAATTCATCTAGAGGCAAAGACAGATACTATATTTTTTATGGCAGGCCTGGTTAAGACTTGACAGCATCAGTTTATATAGTGGGCCTATGTTCTATATTATTTCTGTAAGGTGTGGCAATTCAAAATCAGAAAAAGCAGATAGGCAATATCTGGGATTGGGATATGGCTTGGCAGGTCCAGGAAAGTGGTGCTGCTGATGGGGAAAGGATGGAAATAATGACAGAGGGTTAGTAACTCTCGGCTGGGTAAGAAAACTGGGAAAGCAAAAGAGTAATTTCCATCAGAAGAAAACCTGTTTCCTTACATTTCTTTTTAGAGCAATGAAGTCTTTTCTAGAAATTGTCCAACCAACTTCTCAGGTCTCGTTGGCCAGAACTAGGTTATAAATTATGCTATCTGCCCTTTGCCTCTTTATTCTTTTCTACCCTGCTTAGAGTCCATAGCGTCAGCCCCCCAGGGCACAATCCAGTGGCTCCCGTGCCCTCTTGTTTCTGGTAGGGTTTGGTCATGGCTGGGTTGGACAGCCCTGATAGGAGATCCAAGGGCAGAGAGTAAGGAGTGTTTTTGTCATGTCAGTTTCCTTTGGGCTGGGTAACCATCACTTCTGTTCAGTTCTTTCCAAAGTGTTCTCTTTGACTTTCCTTGGCTTTTCAGGATAGTAACAGCTTCCTGGTTGTGTGTTACTAGCCCTAAAATCTACATCATCTTTTGTTGTTTTTCTTAAATTTGTTGACACATTTATTAAAAAGTTCCTTCTAAACTCTTTTCAGTAACTGTAAGTGGGCCATCTCTAACTGAGTGCTCATGCCCATTCTTGAATCATCTGGCAAGGGGAACGAGACACATGCCCTTGTGAGGGAAGCACCAACCTTGTTCACCATAGTCACATGGGATTATCAGAAGTAACTGTGCGTGTATGTCAGCCAGACTTAGAGTAAATTTAGCCATCTAGAACAGAAGTAGTCAGACACAACCACTTTCATTCATTTATGCCTGTAGTGCTTCTGGACCATATGGCCCCCAAAGCCTCTCTGGCCCATTACAGAAGAAAATTGCTGATACCTGATCGAGGACTATACTGTTCAGTATGGTCCGGTTGAACACTTGAACTGTTGCTAGTCAGAACTGATTTAATATAGTTGTAAAATACATACCACATTTCAGACTCACTTGCATCTGTTTTACTTTTTCATGTGGCTCCTAGGACATTTTAAAGTACATATGTGGTTCACATTTATATATCTGTTGGACAGCTTTGATCTAGAAAGTAACTGGTAACCTAGAAAGTAAGGAATTAAAAGCTGCCCTTTAGCAAAAGCCTCTATTAAATACAGTAGGGCTTTCTAGGTGGTACAAGTGATAAAGAACCCACCTGCCAGTGCGGGAGACGTAAGTACAGTATTGTAAAGCTGAGAGAGCTTGGCACCTAGAGGCATTTGACTCACGGTCGAGTTCCAGAAGACCCAAGTCCTTACAAGTCTTCATGCTGTTTCCATTGCCTGACATAATCTTTCCTAGTACCTGTTCACTGTGGTTTTTCCTTATCATTTGAGACTCAGTTCAAAGATCAAATATTGACTTCCTCTGCAAAAGCTCGCTCCACCCTGATGATTCCACAGCCCTTCTGTATATTGTAATTATCTATGTTTGCATATTTCTCCTGAGATCCTAAAGGAGGGGGCAGTTGAAATACATGCCTAGTACCCTGTATGTATTAGGTTCTCAGAGGGTTTTTACATCGTGAGTGAATATATAATTGAATGAACAATGAGTTACTAATTTAATAAGTTTGGTTATTTGTCTTTTCCTTCTGGGTAACACTGGCAATAAATTTGGCCTAGTAGTATGAGTATAGGATTTTACAGGAGTCAGATTTAGTGAAAAGTAGTGAAGAAGCAGCCCAGGTAGAAAAGAATAATTTTCTGGAGCTGTTTAGTGTAGGCTCCGTTGCTCTCATTTCCATTTTACTATCAATGAAAGTATTATAATAGCACGGTACAATAAGTGATCTTTTATTTAACATAAAGATTATGTATAGTACAATCTCTTTCTCTTTTTAAAGGTGCTAATTTTAGGAAGGTCTTCATCAAAACTGGTTCAGATTAGATTTTTGATACTTCAGGGAGTGCGTTTTTAAATATTCAGTTCAGTGTCATAGATTCTACAAGTGTGAGGTAGTGTTAATGAAGATAAATGTTGCAAGCCTGACTTCTTAGAAATCAGTAGGTTAGGAAAAAAAAATCGAGAGTAGTTTCTTTAAGGATTTATCTTTGGGTCTACTAGTAGGTATTAACAGTTAATGATCAGTTAACAGTGATATTAATGATTTAGACAGATATTTCAGACACTGCAAGACACTCAGTCCTTGTTTATCACTACTTCAGAGTCAACATTTTAGAAATTTAGAAACCTTGAGTTTACTCAGGTGGTTGGTTGTCTATATATAGGTCTTTAAATCATTGGATATTTGCTTTTATGGCATTATTCTTTTGATTTTTATGACATTTAAGTTTCGGTGGATAGCAGGAAAGTAATTTTCTTCTGAATGTTATATGAGGTTAATTTTAAGGTGAAAGAAAATGAATTTAAAATTTTTCTCTGACTTTATATAACTTTACTGTCACTTGGAGTAGGGTCTTCAGAGATTCTAGTCTAACTGGGAAAAACTTTCCCAGCTTTCCAATCTCTTGACTCATCAAAACCAATTTGAAATGGTGGTGATGTTATTTATGGATAGACACATTCCTTTTGGAAGTGATGCACAGTAGTGAGCATTAATCTTTGGTGTCTTCCTCCTCATCTCCCTGTGGTCATTAGTTGAAGGGAAGAAGCTTCTGTGTTCATTTATTTATGAATCCATGCTCTGATCATAAATAGTAGAGAGCTGCTGCTGCTGCTGCCAAGTCGGTTCAGTCCTGTCCAACTCTGTGCGACGCCATAGACAGCAGCCCACCAGGGCCCCCCATCCCTGGGATTCTCCAGGCAAGAACACTGGAGTGGGTTGCCATTTCCTCTCCAGTGCATGAAAATGAAAAGTGAAAGTGAAGTCACTCAGTCGTGTCCGACTCTTCGCGACCCCATGGACTGCAGCCTACCAGGCTCCTCCATCCATGGGATTTTCCAGGCAAGAGTTCTGGAGTGGGGTGCCATTGCCTTCTCCGAGTAGAGAGCTAAATAAAAGTATTTTTTACAACTGATAGAAAAATCAAGTGGATATTTGTTTCACCTTCATATTGCTTACCTAATAAGGTACCAATTTGAGAATATCTTCAAAACGCATCTGTCCACTCCCAGTGCCTTTTTTTTTGACTTATGGCAGTATTAATTTCTTGTCAGGATTTATTGCATTTCACTTCTGTGATCCTTTCTTTCTCTCCTGCCAGAGACTGGACTTTTCTAATATCAGATCAGTTACTCTTTTGCGTAAAAAATTCTTAATTTCCTCAAAGCTGTTATGATACAGACCATTCACAGTATGACCTCCAGCCTCCTTCCCAGTTATAAATTCCACCATTATCAACAATTAAAGATATTACTGCACTGCCTTCTGGCTTCTTCTGTTGTTGGAATTGATGAGTCAATACTCAGCATAATTGCAGTTCTCTTGAAGGTGATATTTTCTTTCTTGGTGCTTTCAAGGGCCTTTTGTAGTTTGCTTTAAAATATACCTCTCTGTAAAAGATAAATAAAAAAAAAAAACCCTCTGTATTATACAGTTTTACTATCATATATCTTTACCCAGCTTGGGATTCTTTGATCTTTCTTTGAGGACTGGCATTTTTTAACACTTCTGGAAAGTTTTCAGCCATTATTGCTTCAAGTTTTTTCTCTCATTTTAGGGCTTTTATTAGATATATTTTGGACCTTCACATTCTCCATGGCTTTTTTTCCAAGTTGATTATTGTGAAAAGATACAGATAAATAGAGGATTAAATAAGTTTTATTTCAGACATAAAAATAGAATAGTAGACCAGTAAAATTGATGTAGAATACTATGTAAGACATGCAGATATTAACAATATAATAAATGAAAACAGTGTGCATAATGACTCCATTTTTATAATATGTAATTTACAATATTTAATATTACTATTTGATATTTACCAAAGTAAAAGAGCAGATGATATTTACCAAAATATTAGGCTGTGGGTGATTTTGTTAGATTTTTTCGGGGGCAGGGGGTTTGGATTTTTAAATTTTTTCTATAAATGGGAACAGGGAGTCTGTTCTCATTTCTCTTGTGTATTTACCTAGGAGGTAGAATTTCTGGCTCATACGGTAATAACTCAGTGTTTACTTTTTGAGGAAGTTCCAGAGTTTTTCAAAAACACCACATTCTCAGCAGCAGTGTGGGAGGGTTTTAATTTCTCCATATCCTGGTCAAAAGTTTTCCTCCTCACTTAAACTATTTTATTTGTACCAAGTGGTTCCATTCTTACATTTTTATAAGTATGTAGTAACACTTCTCTAATTGTATAATGAAACAGTTGTCACATCCAGTCCCTGAAATAGCTAGCACTCTTCTCAAAATTTTGTGCTGGTACAGCTCTTTCTAGCTTTACTGAAATAATTGACACAACATTGTATAAACTTTAAGTGTACAGTGACCAGCACTTACAGCCATCCTACTGGGTGTAAAGCAATATTTGTTTGTGGTTTTGATTTGCATTTTCTTGATGGCAGTGATGTTGAGCATCTTTTCAAATGGTATCAACCATTTGTGTATCTTTTGGAGACATGTCTGTTCAGACACTTAGATTGGACCATTTGTCTTTTCCATTGAGTTGTATGAGTTGTTTACGTGTTCTGTATGTGGGTTCCTGATCAGATTTGCAAGTATTTCCCCTCTTTTGTGTCTTTTAACTTTCTTGATAATATCCCTTGGAGTAGAAAAGATTTTCAAAAAATTTTGGTGAAATCCAACTTATCTGATTTTTCTATTGTTGCTTGTACATTTTACTAGTCATAGTTACAGGATCCATTCAGATAATCTAATTTCCTGTTATTGTCAGAATTGGATCTTGTAGCATCTTATGATTAATACAGTTGTAAGCATGGTATGTACCTATAGTAGTGGGTTTTTTTTTCAGCTTACCATTTTTATGTATAAATTTCCTTCTATTTATATTGCCAATGCTTCCTTTTTAAAAGTTGTGTTATGTTTTGTGGTTTCACCAAAGTTTGTACTTGTCATGTTTTGCTTGTTTTTTAAGTTCATGGTTTAAATAATGCTGATGGGTAGCTCTCCCATCTACTTAAAAATTACATTTTTTCTTTATTTAGGTCGGGTTGATTTAAAACAGTTGATATCAAAGAAGATACAGTTGACGGCAGAGGCAGAGGTAAGTAATTCTCTCTTCCAGAAACAAAAATGTAGAGTTTTAGAGTAAACGGTTTTATTCAGTGCAGTTTTTAATGCTAAACTGTTTAAATAACTATTTACTTTTCTTATCAGTTGACATTATCCTGTGATGAACAGGATATGCAGACGACACCACCCTTATGGCAGAAAGTGAAGAGGAACTAAAAAGCCTCTTGATGAAAGTTAAAGAGGAGAGTGAAAAAGTTGGCTTAAAGCTCAACATTCAGAAAACGAAGATCATGGCATCTGGTCCCATCACTTCATGGGAAATAGATGGGGAAACAGTGTCAGACTTTATTTTTGGGGACTCCAAAATCACTGCAGATGGTGACTGTAGCCATGAAATTAAAAGACGCTTACTCCTTGGAAGGAAAGTTATGACCAACCTAGATAGCGTATTTAAGAGCAGAGACGTTACTTTGCCAACAAAGGTCCGTCTAGTCAAGGCTATGGTTTTTCCAGTGGTCCAGTCTCATGGATGTGAGAGTTGGACTGTGAAGAAAGCTGAGCGCCGAAGAATTGATGCTTTTGAATTGTGGTGTTGGAGAAGCCTCCTGAGAGTCCCTTGGACTGCAAGGAGATCCAACCAGTCTATCCTAAAGGAGATCAGTCCTGGGTGTTCATTGGAAGGACTGGTGCTCAAGCTGAAACTCCAGTACTTTGGCCACTACATGCAAAGAGTTGACTCATTGGAAAAGACCCTGATGCTGGGAAGGCTTGGGGGCAGGAAGAGAAGGGGATAACAGAGTATGAGACGGCTGGATGGCATTACTGACTCGATGGACATGGGTTTGGCTAGACTCCAGGAGTTGGTGATGGACAGGGAGGCCTGGCGTGCTGCGACTCATGGGGTTGCAAAAAGTCAGACACGACTGAGCGACTGAACTGAACTGTGATGAACAGGAAAATAAGATCTACCATCTTGCCATTCTGCCTAAGAACCAGAGTATCACTTTTTTCCTCTGCTGTCATACATCTTTCACCAGTAAAACTCAGTTTTAGTGAACATGGTACAGTTGATGCTTGTATAAGTGCTTGTGTAGGTACTTTATAAAAGTATCTGTCATGGTTTATAGTGAATAATGGGCCTTCAATAAACATTGAATCTGAAACTATAGATTCCCTGTTAGGGATACAGAACATATAGAAATAATCAATTTGCAAAAAACATTAAGAGATTTCAGGGAATGCCTTAGTCATGCAGTGGTTAGGACTCAATGCTTTTGCTGCTGTGGCCTAGGTTCAATCCCTGGTCAGGGAACTAAGATTCTGCAAACTGCTCTGTACAACCAAGAAATAAGTAAGTAAACAAAGACCTTTCAGGCAAGGGAAACAGTTCTACAAGTTTGAATGCACCAGCACCTTCAGGAAATCTGGAGAACAAAGAACACTTAAAAAAAATGAAGGACTTCTCTGGTGGTACAGTGGGTAAGAATCTGCCTCCCAGTGCAGAGGACATGGGTTCAGTCCCTGATCCAGGAAGATTCCACATGTTTCAGAGCAACTAAGCCCATGCACCTCAACTATTAAGCCCATGTGTTGCAACTACTGAAGCCTGTGAGCCTGGAGCCTCTGCTCTGCAATGATGAGTAGCCCCTGCTCATGGGAACTAGAAAAAGCCTGCATATACTAACAATAATCCAGTGCAGCCGAAAATAGTAAATTAATTCATTAAAAAAATCAACTACTATGTGTGCCTGAATGTAAGTTGGCTTCAAATGCAAGGCAGACAGACTCCCTATCTCCCAGTAAGAAGATTACTTCCAAAATTGATTAACCAACCTGAATATATAAATGTCCAGTGATGTAGATGAAATAGCCCTGTTTTCATTTATTAATTAGTCACATGTGCATGCATGCATATACACATTTATATTGTTGTTTAGTTGCTAAATTGTGTCTTTGTGATCCCGTGAACTATACCCTGCCGCTTCCTCTGTCCATAGGGTTTCCCAGTCAGGAATACTAGAGTGAGTTGCCATTCCCTACTCCAGGGGATCTTCCCAACCCAGCAATCAAACTCCTGTCTCCTACACTGGCAGGTAGATTCTCTACCACTGAGCCACTCGGGAAGCCCCCTAAAAGGGGGGTCTGCCTTGTATTTGAAGTCAGCTTGCATGCATGTGAGCTTCCCTGGTGGCTCAGCCAGTGAAGAATCTGCTTGTAGTTCAGGAGACCCAGTTTGATCCCTGGATTGGGAAGGTCCCCTGGAGAAGGAAATGGCTACCCACCCCAGTATTCTTGCCTGGAAAATTCCATGGACAGAAACTGACTGGCTATAGTGCATAGGGTCGCAAAAAGTCAGACACGACTGAGCAACTAACACTTTAACGTTTTTCACTTATGTGCATTTATATAGAATACTTTAAATTTAGATATTTTTATCTTGTTTTGTCAAACAGTATATGTAAGATAAAACCAGATATGTAAGATAAGCAGGGCATAGCTTGAGCAGAGGTATGGAGGTAAGCAACTTAAACTGTATCTTGGAAATGACACTTGATTGACATCTGTGCCCCTGGTGGGATATGATAAGAAAATAAAATTTGGGCTATATTGTAAGGCATTTTTTTCCTCTGCCTTCATGTCCTTATTCATGAAGCTCTGCGTGAAATTTTCTTTAACTTCCTACCTTCACCAATCAAAATCCTATATATTCTTCAAATTCTCACTCAAATGCAGGTGCTTCTGAAGTTTTCTGAAACCCCAGCTTGAAATGTTATCCGTCCTACTTTATACGTCTAAGTTCTTAGTTTATGCCCTTAGCATATACTCTGTAATTGTTATACACTGTTTTGTTCTGAATGAGTCACCAAAATTCCTCTGGTGAACTTGCAGGCAGTTTAACTTAGGAGTGTTTTGATTGGCAATTTGATATCAAATGAGATTGAACATCTTGCCATTATTAACGAATTGGAGTGTTTTTGAGGGAGATGTATTAGGAATGCTATACTGATATCAAAGTTGAAGAAACTATTGAGTTTGAAGATGAGACCACATTGGAAGCTCCTGTAATATTTGTAATAGTCTAGTGACTAAACAGGGGCAGGGAGGAGAAGGGAATCCATTTAGAAGTCCTGTTGTGTGCTAGGCCTTAAACTAGGTGTTTTATATATGTAACCTTATTTACTTAAATTCTCCCTTTCATAGCAATAATGTCTAACTGGTTATATTTTTTTGTTGTTTTCTTTTATTGGTTACACTTACTAATGTGAAATGACCTTTGAGATGGCAGGTATGTGAATATTTTTCAGAGCCATGAAATTTACTTGTTCTTTTCCCTTGTGGGTCTTAGAAATAATTTTAAAGATAAATGAAAATAAACAGTCTTTCTAGTCATTTGTTATTTGGTGTCATGTTCCAATCCAGTTGGCACACTTTTCCCTTAATGTTTAAAGTGAGAACACTGGACTAGTTATCTACAAGCTCCCCTTCAGGTCTAAGAGTATGTATCATGTCTGTGTAGCTAACTTAAACTTTTGCTTCTAATTCTCTACTTCCTATTGTAAACAGAGTAGATAATCTATAGATTGTATTGGGCAACTCTTTCAGCTCCATGTAACTAGAGTTGTCAGATATGAATACAGTACACTTGGTTAAATTTGAGTTTCAGACAAACAATAGATAGTTTGTTAATCATCATGCAATATTTGAGACATAACCTAGTCCCAAAGTTAGTTGTTTATCAAATTCACATTTGTTCTTGTTGCTTAGTTGCTAAGTTGTGTCTGACTCTTTTGTAACCCCAAGGACTGTAGCCAGGCTCCTCTGTCCGTGAGATTTCCCAGGCAAGAATACTGGAGTGGGTTGCTATTTCCTTCTTCAGGGGATCTTCCCAACCCAGGAATTGAACTTGTAAAGATGTTAAGAAGATTGTCAAGCAAACTCTTTAGTCCTAAGGGAAGAGAAATGAGAGAGATGATGGCATTAGTGGGTTGAACTGATTGAATTTCTTAAAGTCACTTCTAGATCTAAATGCTGTCATAAAAAACTGAAATACTCAATTTAAAAAAATCTGGTGCTAGTGGGATCATACGGCATTGTGTAACTCTCAGTCATGACCTTTTAAAAGCCTTGTAATTGTGTTGTAACAACCCTTTAAAGATCTTGTAACAGTCCAGTTCAGTTTAGTCACTCATTCATGTCCAACTCTTTGCAACCCCATGGACTGCAGCACGCCAGGCCTCCCTGCCCATCACCAACTCCAGGAGTTTACTCAAACTGATGTCCATTGAGTCGATGATGTCTTCCAACCATCTCATCCTCTGTTGTCCCCTTCTCCTCCCACTTTCAATCTTTCCCAGCATCAGGGTCTTTTCAGATGAGTTGGCTCTTTGCATCAGGTGGCCAAAGTGTTGGAGTTTCAGCTTCAACATCAGTTCTTCCAGTGAATACCTAGGACTGATCTCCTTTAGGATCGACTGGTTGGATCTCCTTGCAGTCCAAGGGACTCTGAAGAGTCTTCTCCAATACCACAGTTAAAAAGCATCAATTCTTTGGTGCTCAGCTTTTTTACAGTCGAACTCTCACATCCATACATGACCAATGGAAAAACCATAGCCTTGACTAGACGGGTCTTTGTTGGAACAGTCCAAGGGAGATTCAAATGATTAGATTAGAACTACATTCTCTGCAGTAATAGAGAAATTAGCTATCTTTAACATTGTTTGTTTTTTTTTCTCTTGGTTGCAAATAACAAAAACCTACTTTGCCTTATTTAAGTATAAGAGAAAGTATATTTGAAGGATTAATGTATGTCATACAGTCCTAGGAGAAGTTGAACACTCAGACTTTGGAAAGGGTGTTTAAAGGCAAGAGTTCAGCTACTTCTGAATTTTTCAGTTAATAAGGTTTCCAGTCAAACTTTCTAAGCTTTTTAAGTTTCAGGTCTATGAGTGAGAGAATTGAAGTTTGTTCAGAAGGCCAGGGCCATATGGCACCACCCTAACCTAGACTTGGGGTGCCTGTTCTCACATTTGAGGACAAATTCCAGAGGAAATTGAGTATATTGAGAAGAGAAAAGAGGATATCTTTACTATTGATATTTGTAGAACTTTTATCAATGTACATGATTTTATAGGGGAAATGTTAGGTCTAATGTGAAAATTGGAAGGGATGAAAACTTACTTTCTATTTCCACTTCTTAAAAATATACATTTATGTTTTGCTTGTTTCTCGTATACCATTTCTAATCTTATTTTTCACATCAGTATCTAATGCAGCTGCCTGGCCATTAAAGGAGCAATCCATAATGAATATGACTGAAATGGAATGTGTACAGATGAGTACTCCTCTTCACACTTTGATTTGTTTGAGTAAACTAAAGAAGTTTTTGGATAGTCCCAGTTTATTGATTTGTTGGCAGACTGCTAGAAAGACAGGTCTAAGTGTTTTCTGCCTAGAAATTGATTGATCATTTGTGTAAGTTGAGGTTAGCTTGTACTGTAAGAGTAACACAGTTCAGTTCAGTTCAGTCGCTCAGTCGTGTCCGACTCTGCGACCCCATGAGTCGCAGCACGCCAGGCCACCCTGTCCATCACCAGCTTCCAGAGTTCACTCAGACTCACGTCCGTCGAGTGAGTGATGCCATCTAGCCATCTCATCCTCTGTCGTCCCCTTCTCCTCCTGCCCCCAATCCCTCCCAGCATCAGAGTCTTTTCCAATGAGTCAACTCTTCACATGAGGTGGCCAAAGTATTGGAGTTTCAGCTTTAGCATCATTCCTTCCAAAGAACACCCAAGGCTGATCTCCTTCAGAATGGACTGGTTGGATCTCCTTGCAGTCCCAGGGACTCTCAAGAGTCTTCTCCAACACCACAGTTCAAAAGCATCAATTCTTCGGCGCTCAGCTTTCTTCACAGTCCAACTCTCACATCCATACATGACCACAGGAAAAACCATAGCCTTGACTAGACGGACCTTAGTCGGCAAAGTAATGTCTCTGCTTTTGCATATACTATCTAGGTTGGTCATAACTTTTCTTCCAAGGAGTAAGCGTCTTTTAATTTCATGGCTGCAGTCACCATCTGCAGTGATTTTGGAGCCCAAAAAAATAAAGTCTGACACTGTTTCCACTGTTTCCCCATCTATTTCCCATGAAGTGATGGGACCAGATGCCATGATCTTCGTTTTCTGAATGTTGAGCTTTAAGCCAACTTTTTCACTCTCCTCTTTCACTTTCATCAAGAGGCTTTTTAGCTCCTCTTCACTTTCTGCCATAAGGGTGGTGTCATCTGCATATCTGAGGTTATTGATATTTCTCCCGGCAATCTTGATTCCAGTCCAGCGTTTCTCATGATGTACTCTGCATATAAGTTAAATAAGCAGGGTGACAGTATACAGCCTTGACGTACTCGTTTTCCTATTTGGAACCAGTCTGTTGTTCCATGTCCAGTTCTACCTGTTTCTTCCTCACCTGCACATAGGTTTCTCAAGAGGCAGGTCAGGTGATCTGGTATTCCCATCTCTCGAAGAATTTTCCACAGTTTATTGTGATCCACACAGCCAAAGGCTTTGGCATAGTCAATAAAGCAGAAATAGATGTTTTTCTGGAACTCTCTTGCTTTTTCCATGATCCAACAGTTGTTGGCAATTTGATCTCTGGTTCCTCTGCCTTTTCTAAAACCAGCTTGAACATCAGGAAGTTCACGGTTCATGCATTGCTGAAGCCTGGCGTGGAGAATTTTGAGCATTACTTTACTAGCATGTGAGATGAGTGCAATTGTGTGGTAGTTTGAGCATTCTTTGGCATTGCCTTTCTTTGGAATTGGAATGAAAACTGACCTTTTTGGCAAGAGTAAACGTCGACATTCTAGGAATCAGCAAACTAAAATGGACTGGAATGGGTGAATTTAACTCAGATGACCGTTACATCTACTACTGTGGGCAGGAATCCCTCAGAAGAAATGGGGTAGCTATCATGGTCAACAAAAGAGTCAGAAATGCCGTACTTGGATGCAATCTCAAAAACGACAGAAACGACAGAATGATCTCTGTTCGTCTCCAAGGCAAACCATTCAATATCACAGTTATCCAAGTCTATGCCCCCACCAGTAACGCTGAAGAGTAACACAGGATGGACCCAAATAATTGTGACTTAAACAAGATAGAAATACATTTTCCTCTCATGGGAATGATCTGGAGGTGAGAGTTCCACAGCTGGTGTAGTAACTCTGGTTCCTTCCTCCTCCCTACCTCACCATTTGTAGGCCATGATCCATTTTCTCATTGTCCAAGTGGTTCTAGCCATTTCATCTGAGATTCAAAGAACAGAATTGATGTAGGGAAAGAAATGGGGCGAGGAACAGGTACCAGCTGTCTTTTAAGGAAGTTTTCTGGAGGTTTGGTCAAACCAATTTTGCTTGTATCTCATTGGCAAGAACTTAGTCTCCTGGCCACACCAAGGTGCAGAGGGAGACTGGGAAATTTATTTATTCTGGGATTTAAGTGCCCAGGTAGCAAATAAAGGGTCCTGATACTAAGGAAGGGGGTGGGAAATGATAGATTGAATGGTAACAGTCACTGCAAAAACTGTCTATTGTAGTTCACTACCCCTGGTCTTCTGATCATTTCTTACCTTCTTCTGGCTGTGTAAGTGTGACTACATTCTTCTGTTTCCCTTTCTGCCTCTTCTTATTTTATTTAAATACATAAATGTGTGAGTCTTTAGTCTACTTGGAACCTTGAGAAAGTTCATTGTTCTTTATGATTTCATCACTTATTTACAAAATGAAGAAATGTCCCTCCCATATACTGCCTTTGGGAATGTTCAGTTCTGTGAACAACACATACTTGGTCCCTTGGTCTGTCAGGTACTACGTTAGGAGCTGAGATTTTGGAGAAGTCATTTCTCATGCTAGCTGATAATACTACATATAAAATAGATAAGCAAGAGGAGCAACAACTGAATTAGATGCCTTTAAAGTGTTCATTGAAAGCTAAAAAGTGAGGTTACTGTTAGTTGGTATTTGTGATAAGAAATTATGTGATGTTAGAGCTCTGTTGAAAAAATTACAGGTGATGGTTACTCTGTTTTGTAGTTAATGAGAATCCAAAATATCAAAATTAGTAATGTTCTGCATATCACCGATTGAGGTATTTTCTTTTCGAATATTTGTTTTCTTTTTTGGTGCCAAAGAAAAATCAGTGGCATATTAAGAAAAAAGAAAGCACAAGGTTTAACAGATTTTATTTTAATGTTGTGATACCATATGACAACAGGAGGATTGTTTTAAGAACAGGAGGAATGTATTTTCTCTATGTAGGTTTTTTTTTCTGATTGTAGAAGTAGTATAGGCTCAATGTAGAAAATTTATACGAGACAAAGTATAAAAAGGAAACAACCCATATACCCATCACTTGGAAATAATATTTTGGTTTATTTCCTCCCAGTAATTTGTTTTCCTTCTTGTATTGTACATGCAGATCCAAGTAGACACATGTAGGCATTTGTGTCATAGATACACTGGCAAAATCAACATCAATGTATATAATCAGTTTGTGTATTTTTCTTAACATCATTTTGTGGGCTTTTTGTGTGTGTGTGTGTTAAAATGTTCTTTGAAAATGTGATTTAAAAAATGATTTCATGATAGTCATTTGTATGGATACATCATTTGGTAACTACTGGGGATGTAGTTTTACTCCTTTCTGATTTTCTGGCGTTTAGTAATGGCTAATGAAGTGAAGGAGGTAGGCAGTGATGGTGAGAAGCAGTACAGTATACTATTTGGATGGTTAAGATGAGGGAGCTGCCTCAGTAGATTGGGGTTAAAACGTGTGTTTCAGGTCAGTTTGGGCTGATAACAACGTGATATCAAGAATATTAGAGTCTAGCTTAAGTTGGGAGATAGCCCGGGATGAATTTCATTTTAAACAAAAAGGGATTAAAATTCAGAGCTCTGATTTCATTAGTTCCTGGTTTATCTTGAACTTTGGCTTCCTTATTAAGGACTGTGTAATAGTTATACTCAAGACTTTTTTTTTTTTTTCCTTTGGAGGAGGAATTTATTACAATGCACTGCTTAGGACTGTAAACTTCTGCTAAACAACACCTTTTTACTGTATTACCTGTCATTTTCAGGCTACATGTACGTACATCATTGACTTTTTAGGTTTTACTTTTTTGACTTACATTAATCATATAGAAAATATTTTATATAAAGTATGGTGGAAAGCAGTATAATGTAATGTGAACTTAGGTCATAGACTGGAGTTCTGATCCTAGTTCTGTAGCCTACAAGTGGTGACCTTGGGTAAGTCACATCACTTGACTTGTTCAAGCTTAGATCTCTCATGTGTAAAATAGGCATTCTGTTACATACTTCAGAAATTGTTTTAAGACTAGAAATAATACATAAAAGCCCCTTAAAAAGTATCTAGCATAAAGCAGTCATTTAATTAATAACAGGCATTGCGGGCAATAATAACGATTTTTACTCCCTTCCACTTAATAGTTTCCACAAAGAAGTCAGGGCTATGTATTATTATTTTTAGTATCTACTTTCTGCTTTAGGTTAATAATAGACATTGAATAAAGTGAGCTGTTGTATGAGTAAGAGTTTTGGTGGCAGGAGTTGATTTCAAAAACTGTTAGGAAATGTGTTTATCACCTATTGTCTTGGCAGTTGCTTTGCTAGGAGCTGGCTGTACAGTGGTTAACAAATGGACATAGTTTTAAAGCCAAGTGGGGAAGGTACACATTTAAGTGCAGTGATGGAAAAGAATAAGATGCAGTAACTTTAGAGTGAATTGTCAGGGGAGACCTCTCTTGGAGAGTCAATTTAAACACTGTATTAACCTAATTTATTGTGTTACCGGCTTTGCCTGAAATGGTCAGGTTTCTGGTTCCATGCCACTGTGAAGTTAAAAGATTCTCTATGCAAAGCCAGGCAGTGAATCAGAGAAACAAGTAATTCATGAACTAGTGATATGACCTTATGGAGTCAGAGTATAATTTATTTTTATATTTCTTACTTACTAAGTTACCATTTTATTAGAAAAGGATATAATAACTCAGGAACAGCCAGGTGGGAGAGATGCACAGGGCAAATATGGGGAAGGGACGCAGAGCTTCCATGCCCTCTGAGGGTGCCATCCTCCCGGCATTGTAATATGTTCACCAGCCCAGAAGCTCAAGAATACAATATTTTGTGCTCTGTGCTCAGAGTATATATTTTTACTTGCTGTTTTCTTTCTCTCAGCCTACTCTTTTTTTCATGCCTCTGTAACCGTTACTTTACCCTACTCTTTTCTCATTTTAAGATTCAGTCCAAAGTAACCTCTGTTTAGAAGGCTTTTTATTGTAGAAGCGTTCTTCTTCTAAAGTGTAAATCTGAATATGTTTGTAAACCTTGTGCTTATTAAAAAATCATGGTTTCTAGTTGTCCTTAGAATAAAATGAAAAATCCTTAAAATAAGTGAATTCTCTGGCAGTCCAGTGGTTAGCACCTCTCACTTTTCACTGCTGAGGGTGCGGATTTGATCCCTGGTTGGGGAACTAAGATACCACAGGCCTCGTGGTGTGGCCAAGAATAAAGTCTTAAAAGGCTTAAAGGTCTGTCATGAAGGAGACCCTGTTTGCTTCTCCAGCTTCATCTCTGATCACTAGTGCGTGTCTTTACTGTGTTCTAACAGTAGGGTCTTTGTTTCATGGTGGTTGTTCCAGATTATTAAAATCTTAGAGGTTGTCTTCATGAGCCGCTTGTTTTAAAAAATGAGGTTCTTTGATAGATTAGAAAAGCAAGGTGCTTAAATAGTTTCTAGTTAATGGTCTGCCTCCTTCCATCATCCTTCTGTCTATCTGTTGTGCTGGGACAATCATAGTACGTGGCTGGCTGAAATGACTGTTAATAGGGATGAGATTGAGAAGATAAATTAGAAAGCCTATAACCTTCAGTCTCCTTTTCAGATTATTGATAGACATTTTTAGATTTATTGTGGTCACGTTTTGAAATGCCTATTAAAACCAATTTCGTATAATAGAAGAACTCAGAAGAAGGCTGAAGTGAAACACTCCTTGTTCTATGTTTTTCTGTATTCCCTCTTACAAAAGGAATGACAGATAAGCAGTCACTCTTTATTTTTCATCAGTACTTGGATATGTGAAAGAAGGAGGCTAAAGAAACTTAATAGTGTCAACAATAGAGTTCTTCCTTATGTCCCAGTGGCAGCAGCTTCTATCAACTTTAATTCCTCAGAGAAAGAGGACAAAGCTATTGTTGATGAAAAAAATGGAAAAGTCCTGTTAAAAAAGAAATGAAAACTTTTATTCGAGCCAAATTGAGGATTATAACCTGGGAACAGCCTCTCAGAAAGTTCTAAGAATAAGAACCGTTCCACCTATGAGAGGTCATAGATAGTTACATTTTGAGTCAGAGGCTATGCATTAAATGACATTATTGACAGCTTACACAATCCCCATGGAAACTATGGGTCATTGGGGGCCTTTACAAGATTAAGAGGGAATGTTATCTCTGAAGGAATTGTGACCCTGGAGGAGATTAGGAAGGTATGTTATCTCCTAAGGAGGTCAGATTAATGCAGTTGCATAATATATGCTAAAGGGGAAGGAGGAGGTTTGGACAGACAGAGAAAAAACTTGTTTGTCTTGTCTTGCCATAAAATATTTTATGTCATCAGCATTAAGAAATGGCCTTTATTAAATCCAAGTTTATGTGCCTGGTACACTATGAAACCAAACAAACTGAAATGTTAGAGTTTAGAGCGGAGAAAGGTTTATTGCGAGGACCAAGCAGGTGTTACTCAAAAACCTGGGTTCACTCCCTGGTGAGTGAGTGTTGAACCAAAAGACACAACCAGGGCAAAGAACGGGAGAGTGATTTATTACTTGGAAAACTCTGGGGGGGTCTTTCCCAAAACAGTGTCTCTCCAACAGTGAAATTTGGAAAGTCTTAACCTAAGGGTACATGCTGGAGAAGGCAGTGGCACCCCACTCCAGTACTCTTGCCTGGAAAATCCCATGGATGGAGGAGCCTGGTGGGCCGCAGTCCATGGGGTTGCTAAGAGTCGGACACGACTGAGTGACTTCACTTTCACTTTTCACTCATGCATTGGAGAAGGAAATGGCAACCCACTCCAGTGTTCTTGCCTGGAGAATCCCAGGGACAGGGGAGCCTCGTGGGCTGCCGTCTATGGGGTCCCACAGAGTCGGACACGACTGAAGCGACTTAGCAGCAGCAGCAGCAAGGGTGCATTCAGACTCATGAAGGGGCTTGAGCTGAAGAAAATTCAGCGTAAAATTGGGCCAGAGGTCAATAGAAGCTTTAGTTGATTGGAGATCAACATCATGATTCCAGCTTCCATCTTGGTGAGGACCTTAGTTCCTGCTGAACTGGAATATTTATTATGTATCCCTTGAGGAGGAACTAGGATTGATTAATCGCTGAACTATTGTTTTTTGACTCTTTTTTCCTTTGTTCCATGCATTCCCTTACTTCCCTTAATATCTTTAATTACTGAGACCTGTTCAAAGGCAAGCATTGTCACCAGGCTTAGATCACAAAATTTATTAAGGCCAAAAATGGCTTCTCTTTTGTCAAGAAAACCATGTCTAGTTTTCTTTCTCTGGGGATTCTCTACCGTACCTGCCTGCACAAGGAGAATGTGTGGCTCATGCTCAAAAGACCTGAACTCCTGGTGGTTTTCAGGGAAGAATTTTTAAAGGCAACTTTTGGGGTGACAGGGAGATAACTATAGAGTGTGTAACTTTCTTCTGATTGATTGGTAAAGAGGTAACATGGTGCTATTCTAGGAATCTCAAATCAGCAACCTTCTGGTTGGACCAGTCTGCACTGTGAGCCTAAAGTTACCATCTTCCACCTGGAATTGTTCCTGAAGAACAATTTGAAGATAGGTATCAGTTAGTTAAGTGTTGAATAGTAGCAGAAGTGTTAGTCATTCAGTTATGTCTGACTCTTTGTGACCCCACGGACTGTAGCCTCCCCAGGCTCCTTTGTCCATGGAATTCTTCAGGCAAGAATACTGGAGCGGGTAGCCATTCCCTTCCCTGAGGGATCTCCCCGACCCAGGGATCAAACCTAGGTCTCCCACACTGCTGGCAGATTGTTTACCATCTGAGCCATTGTATTACTCCTCAGTATATCCCTTGAGGAGGAACCAGGATTCTGTTTTAGTGTTGAACTGTGTATCTTGACTGCTTTTTCTTTGTTTCTGCATTGTTGTTGTTCAGCTGTTCAGTCGTGTCCAACTTTTTGCGACCCCTTGGATTGCAGCACTCCAGGCTTCCCTGTCCTCCACTATGTCCCGGAGCTTGCTCAAACTCATGTCCACTGAGTCGGTGATGCCATCCAACCATCTCGTCCTCTGTCATCCCTTCTCCTCCTGCCTTCAGTCTTTCCCAGCATCAAGGTCTTTTCTAATGAGTTGGCTCTTTGCATCAGGTGGCCAAAGTATTGAAGCTTCAGCATCAGTCCTTCTAATTAATATTCAGGGTTGATTTCCTTTAGAATGGACTGGTTGGATCTCCTTGCAGTCCAAGGGACTCTCAAGAGTCTTCTCCCACACCACAGTTCAAAAGCACCAGTTTTTCAACGTTTAGCTTTCTTTATGATCCAACTCTCACATTCATACATGATGACTGGAAAAACCATAGTTTGTACAGACCTTTGTTGGCAAAGTAATGTCTCTGCTTTATGATATGCTGTCTAGGTTGATCATAGCTTTTCTTCCAAGGAGCAAACATCTTTTAATTTGTGTGTTTCTGCATTAGTAACATCTAATTAGTATGAATCCGTTCTTTGGAATGGCAGGGAAGGTTTAGGAAGCTCAAATCTTTTTCCTGCAGACAAGAAATAGGGAACACAGAAAGGCTTTTATACCTGGAAGGGCCCCACAGGGTCCTGCTCAGTTTCACTTCCACTGAAAGAGTTAACTCAAAATGTAAAAGTGCATTAAGTTTGTTTCAGGAACCTTATTCAGGGGCCCTGAATCCCAGGACATAGTCTCTCAGTGACTGTTAGGGGAGTGTTCAAAAGAAGCAGGTGAGAAGTCAGGAGATCTGTATATATATATATGTGATTTTTGCCTGGAAAAAACATACAGTCAAGCATAGAAAGATTACTGCCAATCAGCTTACTGTCTAGGAGTCTGTATATCCAAAGCACAGAGTTTTTCTCCATTCTGAATTCCCCTGGGGGTAGCGGGGGGATGTGGATGGGGAGACTGCACGGCCTGTGGCTTGATCCTTATAGAACTGGAATGGTGGGCAGCATTCTTTGTTTACAGTAGAGGTTTTGGAGTATGAGGGGAAAAGGAAGGTGATCGAGAATGGTCTGATTGCCGAGGAGGGTGAGGATAAGGAGATTGCTGTAGCCTTTGGAAATTGCAAGTTTTTTGGCACGTGTGGCAACAGCTAATCTGTGGGTGAGACGTGACTAAGGAGCAGGAAGAGTTCGTGCCTTGAGAAGCTGACTGAGTATGTTTAAGTTGAGTTGGGTACATTAAGACCTGATTTCAGCAGCTTTTACTGATATCTTTGTAACACACATTATGTTCTTCCCCCTCCACCCACCCAATGCTACTTGACCCAGTACTTAATTGAGAAAGGTACTGATTCCAGGGTATGAGGAATCTAGTGAAAAGAAATGGCTTGATTCCCCATTACCACATCTCAGGATCCCAGGCTTTTCTTTGTAATGCTGAGTAAGATTTCAGTGAACTGATATGAGTAGGGTTGTAAAGTGTTAAGACCTTAAATGGTTTAGCCCCTCTCCTGCCACCCTCCCCTTCTTTTCTGACCTCAACTCTTACCACTCTTTTGCTTCAACTGTGATGTCCTATTTCCTTGCTATTTCTCAAACACTTCAAGGGTGTTCCTGCCTCAGGCCTTTTTACGTGTGTGCTTTTTTCTTTCTGGTTCTTTTCCCACATATAAATCAACTAACTTGCGCTTTTACTTCGTACAGATCTTCTCAAATGTCATCGTAATCTTTGAGGCTTTCCCTGACCTCTGAAAAATGACACCCTCTTTCCCTGCTGCTGCTGCTGCTGCTAAGTCGCTTCAGTCGTGTCCGACTCTGTGCAACCCCATAGACGGCAGCCCACCAGGCTCCCCTGTCCCTGGGATTCTCCAGGCAAGAACACTGGAGTGGGTTGCCATTTCCTTCTCCAGTGCATGAAAGTGAAAAGTGAAAGTGAAGTTGCTCAGTCTTGCCTGACTCCTAGCAACCCCATGGACTGCAGCCTCCTCCGTCCATGGGATTTTCCAGGCAAGAGTACTGGAGTGGGTTGCCATTGCCTTCTCCCCTGTTTCCCTGAGTCCCTCTTTATTTCTTGCCTTAACACCATCTGGGATCCTGTATGTCCTGTTCACCCTTATTGGGATTTTAAGTTCCGTGAGGACAGGGACTAGGTTTTGTTCATTGTCATATCTCACCAGTGCTATAAACAGTGCCACAACAGTGCCCAGAACTGTCCCTAGCACTTAGTGGAACGAATGAATTCTCTCCTTTCTTCTCTTTCAG
Organism: Capricornis sumatraensis; assembly: GCF_032405125.1. Taxonomy (NCBI): domain Eukaryota; kingdom Metazoa; phylum Chordata; class Mammalia; order Artiodactyla; family Bovidae; genus Capricornis; species Capricornis sumatraensis. The sequence goes on from NC_091082.1 coordinate 67,904,625, forward strand.
TATATTTCTACATTGGACAACATTTTTGTAGTTGGAGAAAACCCTTGATGTATTAAGCAATTCAGTTCTTTTAGGTTAGTGCAAAAGCATTAATAGAGTTTACTAAGAAAAGAACCTTTTTTTTTTTGAGTGCCGCTTTTTTGGGTGTTTTGTTTTTGGTTGGGAAAGCATCATACCTATTGAAAAATTTCAGAATGAAGAGGGGCATGTAATTGAAATGAAACAAGCAAGAGAAAGTAAAAATACTATTTGAATAGCCTTAATGTGAACAAGTAATTTTATAAAACTCTTTATTTCTTCCAGGGGACAGAGGTTCTCTATGTTTTGTCCTTAAAACTCTAGCAGGAAGGGGAACCCTTTCTAGGGCCCGAGAATGTCTAACACTGGGAGGGGAATTGTCTTGAGAAGACACACGTGCTGACAAAGCAAGAGACTTTGTTGGGAAGGAGCACCGGGTGGAGAGTGGGAGAGTGAGGGAGCCCAGGAGGACTGCCCTGCCGCGTGGCTCGTGGCCTCAGGTTTCATGGGGTGGGATCAGTTTCCAGGTTGTCTCTGACTCAGGGTCCTTCCTGGTGGTACAGGTAACACTCAGCCAGGATGCATTCTGGGAGGTTGGTAGGACATATGGACTGGCACCTCCTTTCTCTTTGTGACCTTTCCTGAATTTTTCTGTTTGGTAGTATTAGATTGGTGCAGAAGTAATTGCGGTTTTGCATTGTTGAACTTTGCCATTTGATATTGGAATACATTCTTAAGTAAATGTGGTTGTGTTGTACATTATTTTAATGTGCATTTCTTGCTTTTTTTTTTAAACTAATGACTTATTAGTTGCTGTGTATTTTATATTTATTTTAGACTAGGAAATGATGTTAGACAAAATACAAATTTGAGCAATTTTGTTACTGGAGTTCAGAATGGGTCATAAGAATCAGAGACAACTCACAATATCAACAACACATTTAGCTCAGGAACTGCTAATGAATGTACAATGCAGTGGTGGTTCAAGAAGTTTTGCAAAGGAGTTGAGAGCCTTGAAGATGAAGATTGCAGTGGCTGGCCATCGGAAATGAAAATGACCAATTGAGAACCGTCATCGAAGCTGATCCTCTTAAAACTACACAAGAAGTTGCCAAAGAACTCAACGTCACCCTCAACCATTCTTTGGTCCTTCCGCATTTGAAGCAAATTGGAGATATGTGAAAAAGCTCGAAAAGTTTTTGCCTAATGAGCTGACCACAAATCAAAAATATTGTCGGCTCAGTGATTGGACCAGAAGAAGCTTCCAAGTGCTTGCCAAAGCCAAACTTGCCCCCAAAAATGTCACGGTCACTGTTGGGTAGTCTGCTGCTGGTCTGATCCACTGCAACTTTCTGAATTCCAGCAAAACCATTACATCTGACAAGTATGCTCAGCAGATCAATGAAATGCACCAAAAACTGCAACACCTCCTGCCAGCATTGGTCAACAGAAAGGGCCTGATTCTTCTCCACGGCAACACCCATGTCACACAGCCAACACTTCAGAAGTTGAACTAATTGGGCTACAAAGTTTTGTCTCATCCACCATATTCACCTAACCTCTTACCAACTGACTACCACTTCTTCAAGCATCTGAACAGCTTTTTGCAGGGAAAACACTTCTACAACCAGCAGGAGACAGAAAATGCTTTCCAAGAGTTCACTGAATCCTGAAGCACAGATTTTTACGCTACAGGAATAAACAAACTTTTCTCATTGGCAAAAGTGTGTTGATTGTAATGGTTCCTACTTTGATAATAAAGATGTGATTGAGCCTAGTTATAATGATTTAATGTGGTAAGTTTTCATAGGTGGCTCAAATGGTAAAGTGACTGTCTGCAATGCAGGAGACCCGAGTTCTATCCCTGGGTGGGGAAGATCCCCTGGAGAAGGAAACGGCAACCCACTCCAGTACTCTTGCCTGGAAAATTCCATGGACCGAGGAGCCTGGTAGGCTACAGTTCATGGGATCGCAAAGAGTCGGACACGACTGAGTGACTTCACTTTCTCACTTTCTCGTGGCCTGTGGGATCTTAGTTCGCTGACCAAGAATGCCCAGGAATTGAGCCCTTGCCCCTTGCAGTGGAAGCAGAGTCTTCACCACTGGACCACCAGGGAAGTCCCTGCACTCTTGTTTCTTCAGTGCCCCTCCCTTGTTTCTGGATTCCATTCCTTCGATGATTAGCCGCTGTTTGAACCTGTGTAAGGAAGGTCAGGGAGGCTGAATGAAGCCTATTTCCTTCAAGCAAGAAACTAGGACACAGAAAGACTTGTGCCCAGGAGCCTCATAGGATCCTGCTCAGTTTCACTGTCCTGAGGGCTGGGATTTCAGTGTATTCTCACTGCCCAAGACCTCTCTCACCTCCCCCCTATGCAAACATTTGAGAACTCTGGGACAAAGTAGTTTGAAAAGCTTTCACATAGTTTCATTAGATACATTAATATTTTAAGGCTTTGCTTTTAAAGGATGTGGTCAAACCGTTAAGAGTCCAGGACTTTCCTGATGGTCCAGTGGTTAAGAATCCACCCTGCAGTACAGGGCACGTGGGTTTGATCCGTGGTTGGGAAACTAAGATCCCACATGCCATGGAGCAGCTAAGCCAGTGCTCCTCAACTGCTGAGCCCATGTGCCCCAACTAGATAGTCCATGTGCCACAATGACAGATCCTGCACAATGCAAGGAAGAAGGTCCTGTGCGCTACAGCCGGGATCCCGTGCAGCCAAATAAATATTAAAACCAAATCAAAACAATCCGGAAAGCAAAAACAGAATCCAGAAAAAAGGCTATTTCAGATATTTTCAGTTCAGTTCAGTTGCTCAGTCGTGTCCGACTCTTTGTGACCCCATGAATCGCAGCACGCCAGGCCTCCCTGTCTATCACCATCTCCCGGAGTTCACTCAAACTCATGTCCATCCAGTCGGTGATGCCATCCAGCCATCTCATCCTCGGTCGTCCCCTGCTCCTCCTGCCCCCAATCCCTCCCAGCATCAGAGTCTTTTCCAATGAGTCAGTTCTTCTCATGAGGTGGCCAAAGTACTGGAGTTTCAGCTTTAGCATCATTCCTTCCAAAGAACACCCAGGGCTGATCTCCTTCAGAATGGACTGGTTGGATCTCCTTGCAGTCCAAGGGATTCTCAAGAGTCTTCTCCAACACCACAGTTCAAAAGCATCAATTCTTTGGCACTCAGCTTTCTTCGCAGTCCAACTCTCACATTCATACATGACCACTGGAAAAACATAGCCTTGACTAGATGGACCTTTGTCGGCAAAGTAATGTCTCTGCTTTTGAATGTGCTATCTAGGTTGGTCATAACTTTCCTTCCAAGGAGTGTCTTTTAATTTCATGGCTGCAATCACCATCTGCAGTGATTTTGGAGCCCCAAAAGATAAAGTCTGACACTGTTTCCACTGTTTGCCCATCTATTTCCCATGAAGTGATGGGACCAGATGCCATGATCTTCATTTTCTGAATGTTGAGCTTTAAGCCAACTTTTTCACTCTCCTCTTTCACTTTCATCAAGAGGCTTTTTAGTTCCTCTTCACTTTCTACCATAAGGGTGGTGTCATCTGCATATCTGAGGTGATTGATATTTCTCCTGGCAATCTTGATTCCAGCTTGTGCTTCTTCCAGCCCAGTTTTCTCATGATGTACTCTGCATATAAGTTAAATAAGCATGGTAACAATATACAGCCTTGATGTACTCCTTTTCCTATTTGGAACCAGTCTGTTGTTCCATGTCCAGTTCTAACTGTTGCTTCCTGACCTGCATATAGGTTTCTCAAGAGGCAGGTCAGGTGGTCTGGTATTCCCATCTCTTTCAGAATTTTCCAGTTTATTGTGATCCACACAGTCAAAGGCTTAGGTTCAACCTAACTAATATAATTAGAAGGGAGAGCTTTTTTTTTTCTTGAAGAAATTAGTAAGTAATACTTTGTTTTTCTTTGTATAGGTGAGTCCTGCCAGTTTAAAAATACCACAATTTACAATTTGAGCATCCACAGTAGGTGGCCTCTTGTAACTTGAAGAAATTTTTTTGGCTAGTGCTTTTTGAAAACTGAATTTGTAAGTTTTGACGTGTTAAAATGTAAAACAATTCTGTTATAAATGTATATGTTATAGAGTAGATAAATATATAGCTATGGAGGTAGGAGTAAATATTGTATGAATGTTGGTATCATACAGTAAAGACATGACTTATAAACACTGGGTACTTGGTGCTGAAGGGGTTGCTTGAAAAGAAGGGGACTTAAAATTGTATAATGGTGACATAATATTGATTTTTACTTTGTTTTCCATATAAAAATTTGAAGAGAAGAAAATACTGTTATTTTTAGCATTTCTGTCATTTTGGTTTTATATGTAATTCAGAGGAGTTCATTTAGTTGACATAAATCATCATGTTGCTTTTTCAGTAGCAGTTTCTGAAACTACAGGTCAGATGTATATAGAAATCACTTTTCTGTTTTTACTCCTGTGAAGTCACTTAACGTGGATGTCTTTTCATAGGGAACCAGGTTGGAGAACTAAGATCCCGCATCCTGTCCCGGACAGCCAAAAAAAAACCAACCAGAGAACCCTTTAAAAAATGTTAACAGCTCATAAACTAGTTAGTTCTTAATGGTTTTCTTTGTCTTAAAATTCTAGGAATTGAAGCCCTTTTTTATGAAGGAAGTTGGCAGTCACTTTGATGATTTTGTGACCAATCTCATCGAAAGATCCACATCATTAGACAATGGTGGTTGTGCTCTCACGTCCTTTTCTATTTTTGAAGGAGACAACAACCACAGAGCTAAGTAAGTACAAATAGTTTCTTTTAATGCTCACATATAGGCTAGTACAGCTCAGTGGGTAAAATGCCTGGGTTCACACCCTAGCATCACCTTTTATTAGCTGTATATTGCTGTTTTAACCTCTTTTAACCCACTGAAGGGTGGGTTTCTTCATCTTACTGTGTGGATTATAACAAACAGCATACCTCATTTAAGACTATGCTGACTCATAAAATAACATGGCCAATGCTTGTTGAAATCTTTACCTTTAAACGATACAGTGACCCTGTGAGGCAGATGTTATAACTGTCTGCATATTACAAATTTGGGAATCTGAAGCACAGAGCAGTTAAATGTCCAAGATAACACAGTGGGAATTGGAACCCAGAGTCTGTCTCCAGCGTCAGTGCTCTTCCCTATGTCATAATCCTGCCACCCTATCGTGCTCTGTACAGTACTTGTAATAAAGTACAATGCAAGTAGTTATTCTTATTGGTCAGCCATCCGGAGCCTTAGAGGGAAGGGAGAGCTGCCAAAGGCCAGTGTGTGCTAATGGGCCATTTTGTGCTTTCCTTGGTTTTATGCCTTGTTGGTCTCTTGACAGTCTGCTGTTCTGGAGAACAGTTTTGATCAGGAGAGTCACCAGAAGTGCTAGCGGTACTACAAGAAACCTTGAAGAAGATCATAGAGATAGATGTTAAAATGGGAGGCTTTAGTAACTGGAGGCACTTTTTTAGATCATGAGGCTGTTGGGGATTGTTGGAAGACCTTAGGAGTTGTTGTTGTGAAAGTTGTGTCCGACTCTTTGTGACCCCCTGGACTATACAGTCCATGGAATTCTCCAGGCCAGAATACTGGAGTGGGTAACCTTTCCCTTCTCCAGGGGATCTTCCCAACCCAGGGATCAAACCCTGGTCTCCCTCATTGTAGGCGGGTTCTTTACCAGCTGAGGCACAAGGGATCATGTATATCAGTGCTGTTTTGGAGGACAGATCAATAATAGTATGTGAACTGAGTAAAGTATGACTGGAGTCTTGTCCTTAGGAATATTTAGGAGAAGGAAGAGTGGTTGTCAACCTGTCATTCCAGGAATGCATCTATCTCCATAGGGTGGCCGCGCATTTCCAGGAGGCTTAAGTGCTGCTCTGGTTAGGTTTGCCTAACATCTCTTCCTTCATAATCAGATGTATCTGCACCTACCTCATAGCATTGTTCAGAAGGAGCAAATGCGTTAACATGCATAAAACCCTAACACAGTACCTGGATCATAGTGAGAAGGCAGTTAGTTAATATTACAAGCTATAGTTGGTAGTATTTATTCCTTCTCTTTATCCATAGGTTTAAATTTCTTGTAATACTTGAAGTACTCATATTTTATTTTAATTTTTGGTCTTCCCAGAGATCTGAGAGCACCTCCGGAACATGGGAAGATTTTTGTTATAAGGCGATCTGTCTTAGAGTAAGTATTTTTAGTTGTTTTGGTTATTTGTTTGAATTTTTAAAAATCAAACTATTCTGATTGTTAGAATCACTGTGTAATCTATGAATGTTTGTTTGTTCTGTGTTCATATAATCCATTAGTTTTGATACTTCTTTTTGTATCTCATGCTCCTCCTTTGATTTTTTTGGTTCTGTGTCTGGTTTCAAAGGAGAAGTTGTATGTGAGAGTGGTTATGGGTCCTCTGATAAATTCCTTGAAGTTGTGCTTCAGAGAATTGATTACCCAAAGAGCTGGAACAAAACTTTCCCAACTAGTTAAATCACTTTTGAGAGAGTATTGCTGCCTTCTTGATACATAAGTTTTTCTTCATCTCTCTTTAGCTAGGCTTTGAGACTTGATAGTTTTCTCAAATTTGCTTATTTTAGAACCCTAGTTGTGCAGATTTTTTTTCCTTAATTAATTATTAATATTTATTTGTTTGGCTGTGCTGGGTTTCAGTTGAGGCACATGGAATCTTTAGTTGCAGCGTACAAACTCTTAGCTGTGGCGTGTGAGATCTAGTTCCCTGACCAGGGATCAAACCCAGACCCCCTGCCTTGGAACCTCGGAGTCTTAGCCACTGGACCACCAGGGAAGCCTCTTTATTTTGTTTATTTTTAATTGAAGGATAATTAAAATATTGTGTTAATTTCTGCCATGTATCAATATGGATCAGTCATAGCAGTTATGTAGATTTTATGGGGGAAAAATAGGCTATGTAGACTAATTGTGGCAACCTCATTTCTGAACTGAAAATTAAAAGTGTATTTTGAGTAGGTAATGAGCATTTCTTTTGAAATGCTCTGTGAGTAGGTAATTATTCATTTCTTTATAAGAATATTGATACTCATTAGTAATATTTCATGATTACTGTTGAGATATTTTTGGAACATGGATTAGGCATCTTCATGCAAAGAGTTGACTCATTGGAAAAGACTCTGATGCTGGGAGGGATTGGGGGCAGGAGGAGAAGGGGACAACCAAGGATGAGATGGCTGGATGGCACCATGGACTCAATGGACGTGAGTCTGAGTGAACTCCGGGAGATGGTGGACAAGGAGGCCTGGCGTGCTGCGATTCATGGGGTCGCAAAGAGTTGGACACGACTGAGTGACTAAACTGAACTGAACTGAACTACTTTGAAGTAAAGTCTTTAATATTTGGTGTTTTAAAATATTGATTAGAAAATATTAATTTTCTTTGAACTGTATTTACAGTGAGCTGTTAGAAGTGGACCACATCAGAACAATATATCACATGTTCATTGCTCTCCTCATTCTCTTCATTCTCAGCACACTTGCAGTAGATTATATTGATGAAGGAAGGTAAGACAGCATACCTGTTCAGTGGATGCATGGGGTGTTGAGAATTTTCCCTGTATTTATATTCTGGGGGGAAAAGAAAGATTCACTTAAATTGCTTCAGAAAATCCCAGAGCAGCTGGTTCAAGAGTGAGATTCCTGTCTCTTGAAAAGTACAACCAAAAAGAATATTAGAAGTTTTATTACTTTTAACTTTTTAAATGATCTGTTTTAATAGACCATATTAGTTGTTTCTAGGTTTCCTTTAGGAAAATTTGGAGAGAATTTTGTGTATATAACATCAGTTTTCTACTGTGGTATGTGTTATATTTTGTTTCTAAAAATAGGGTAGCTTATTGGAATTTAATGTTTGAAATTTGAGATAATGATGTAATGTATATTAGATTTTCAGATTGTACTATTTCTTTCTGAAAAACCATTGTTTGTACATAACTGATTGCTGTTTTCAGGTATTAACTTTGCCATAGACTATTTCAGAGTTTAAAAAAATCCATTAATGTGAGAATCTACTCATTGGGAAATTTTGAGTCTTAGTATTTTAGATATCATATGTTCAAAGACCATATTATCCTATGGCTTTTAGAAAATAAATAAATTGTGAAGTGGAGGCTTAGGAGCACAAATGTTATGTCCATGACTTCTGTTTATTAGTGTTGTTTGCTGAAGTTGAGGGTTTGGGGTCTGAAAGTTTTGAATTTTATGAATAAGTATGTATTAAAAAATCCACTTCTGTATTCTCTGTGTTTTTTCTCCCCAGGCTGGTGCTTGAGTTCAATCTCATGTCTTATGCTTTTGGGAAACTTAGTGTTGCTATGTGGACGTGGTTCACCATGTTCTTATGTACACTTATAGTTCCTTATTTCCTGTTTCAACGCTGGGCCAGAGGCTATCACAGGACTTCTCATCCATTGGCCTATTCTTTCATACACTGCTTCCTTTTTGTAGTCTTCCAGATTGGAGTTCTAGGTTTAGGACCACTTTATGTTGTGTTAGCATATACACTACCACCAGCTTCCCGGTTCATTGTTATACTTGAACAGGTAAGATTTTGAGTGTGCCTAGTGCAATGATTTGCTTAGTTAATAATAATAATTCAGTTACTTTGTTTATTAGTTGGATTAATTTTCATATCTAGTTCTTTAGGCTCTTAATTATAAAATTAAAGTGTTAGCTAGATCATCTTTTAAAATTCGTTCTATCTTCGGTGTTCTCTAATTCTTGATAATTGAAATAAATTGAACTATTCTGAAAAAAAAAATTGAACTATTCTGGATGAATTCAAATTTAGTTCTTGAACATTTTTTGTAGAAGCCATCTAAATTAGAAAATATTTTTGTCATTAAAAACTCTACTTTTAAAGTATCAGATTGATTGTTTGTCATACAACCATCTAAAAGATTTATTTCGCTTGTATGCCCTTCAGAATTTTCTGATTTATATTGGCTATCTATAATGTAACAATGGATTGGTTCAAAATGGGGAAAGGAGTACATCAAGGCTGTATATTGTCACCCTGCTTGTTTAACTTATATACAGAGTACATTATGGAAAATGCCAGGTGGGATGAATCACAAGTTAGAATCCAAATTGCTGGGAAAAATAACAACAACTTCAGATATGCAGATGATGCCACTCTAATGGCAGAAAGTGAAGAGGGACTACACAGCCTCTTGATGAGGGTGAAAGAGGGGAGTGAAAAAGCTGGCTTAAAACTCAGCATTCAAAAAACTGAGTTCATGGCATCTGGTCCCATAATGTCACGGCAAATAGAAGGGGGAAAAGTGGAAGCAGTGACAGATTTTCTTCTCTTGAGCTCCAAAATCACTGCAGGTGGTGAGTACAGCGATGAAGTTAAAAGATTACTTGCTCCTTGGAAGGAAAGCTATGACAAACCTAGACAGCATATTAAAAAGCAGAGACATCACTGCTGACAAAGGTCCATCATGTCAAAGCTATGGTTTTTTTCAGTGGTTCTATACAGATGTGAGAGTTGGACCATAAAGAAGGCTGAGCACTAAAGAATTGATGCTTTCGGACTGTGGTGCTGGAGAAGACACTTGAGAGTCCCTTGGACTACAGGGAAATCAAACCAGTCAATCCGAACAGAAATCAGTCCTGACTATTGATTGGGAAGGATAATGCTGAAGCTTCAATATTTTGTCCATCTGATGTGAAGAGCCAACTCACTGGGAAAGATTGAGGGCAGGAGAAGAAGGCGTCAGATGGTTGTTTCGCATCACTGATTCAATTGGCATGAGTTTGAGCAAACTTCAGGAGATAGTGAAGGACAGGGAAGCCTGGTGTACTGCAGTCCATGGAGTGGCAAAGAGTCCGACATGACGGCCACTGAACAGCAGTAACAGCAGTACTCTGCTTGGTTGTCTGTAATGCTCTGTTTGATAGAACTATTTCAGGAGACTTTCTTTCAACAGGCTTTTAATTTTTCAATTTATAATATACATGTAATAGAGGTGTTAGATGCAAAATAATTTGAGTAATAACATATCCCTCTTGAGAAGTCTTCACTGTTTTAGTCCGTTAAAGTGAGCTTGAGTTGGCATATACAAAATTAATAGCTCTTTATGTGATTATAATCTTGTGTAGTTCAGTGGTTGCTTATAGGAGACAAGACAATGATAGAAAAGTCATCTTTCCTTCCCTCTCCTTTGCAGATTCGTTTTATAATGAAGGCCCACTCATTTGTCAGAGAGAATGTGCCTCGGGTACTCAATTCAGCCGAGAAGAAATCAAGTATGTAATTCCAGAATTCAAAGGATTGTTCATAGGGTATTTCAACCTTTTAGGGTGTTTACTGGGATTGATTGTATATTACATTCTGTAGAGATTATGTTTGGTTTTAAATATAAGGATCCAAAAAACAAAAAACCCGACTTGTTAGGAAGGAGAAATATATCTATGTGTCTATCTATATTTATATATATATATGGTCTGTATTAATTTGGAAGACTTTCTTGCTATTTCCTGATTGTTTCTATTTTACCTTTGTAGCAACCCAAATTTAAAAACACTGATTATTAGACTCTTGCAACTTTGCATTATTTGTGTAGAATGTTTTTTTTTTTTAATTTATTTTATTTGGAGGATAATTACAATATTGTGATGGTTTTTGCCATACATCAGCATGAATTGCCCAGGTATACAAGTGTCCCCTGCATCCTGAACCCCCCTCCCTCTTCCCTCCTCACCCTATCCCTCTGGGTTACCCCAGAGCCCTGGCTTTGGGTGCCCTGCTTCATGCATCAAAGGAGACTGGTAAAATAGATGCCCTGGTCATCTGTTTTACATATGGTAATATACTTGTTTCAATGCTATTCTTTCAAATCATGCCACCCTTGTCTTCTCCCACAGAGTCCAAAAGTCTGTTCTTTACATCTGTGTCTCTTTTGCTGTCTTGCATATAGGATCATCGTTACTGTCTTTCTAAATTTCATATATATGCTTTAATATACAGTATTGGTGTTTCTCTTTCTGACTGACTTCACTCTGTATAACAGGCTCCAGGTTCATCCACCTCATTAGAACTGACTCAGATGCGTTCCAATGGGAAATGAGTAATATCCCATTTTATATGGGATATCTAGGTTGCTTCCGTGTCCTGGCTGTTGTAAACAGTGCTGGAGTGAATATTGGGGTACATGCGTCTTTTTCAATTCTAGTTTCCTCAGTGTGTATGCCCAGCAGTGGGATTGCTGGGTCGTCTGGCAGTTTTGTTTCCGGTTTTTTAAGGAATCTCCACACTGTTCTCCATAGCGGCTGTACCAGTTTGCATTCTCACCAACAGTGTAAGAGGGTTCCCTTTTCTCCACACCCTCTCCAGCATTTGTTGTTTGTAGACTTTTTGATGGTGGCTTTTCTGACTGCTGTGAGATGATACCTCATTGTGGTTTTGATTTGCATTTCTTTAATAATGAGTGATGTTGAGCACCTTTTCATGTGTTTGTTAGCCATCTGTATGTCTTCTTTGGAGAAATGTCTGTTTAGTTCTTTGGCTCACTTTTTGGTTGGGTTGTTTGTTTTTCTGGTGTTGAGCAGTGTGCAGCTGCTTGTATATTTTGGAGATTAATTCTTTTTCAGTTGTTTCGTTTACTATTATTTTCTCCCATTCGGAAGGCTGCCTTTGCACCTTGCTTATAGTTTCCTTCATTGTGCAAACGCTTTTAAGTTTAATTAGGTCCCGTTTGTTTATTGTTTCTATTTCCATCACTCTGGGAGGTGGGTCGTAGAGGATTTTTCTGTGATTTATGTCAGAGAGTGTTCTGCCTATGTAGAATGTTAATAGATCCATTATGTGCTTTATGCCTATGTGCCATCTCCTTCCAAATCAAGGAGTCACAGGAATAACTTAACTTAAAAGGATTAAAAGTGAAGTCACTCAGTTGTGTTCAACTCTTTGCGACCCCATGGACTATAGCCTACCAGTCTCCTCTGTCCATGGAATTTTCCAGGCAAAAGTACTGGAGTGGGTTGTCATTTCCTTCTCTAGAGAATCTTCCTGACCCAGGGATTGAACCCAGGTCTCCCGCATTGCAGGCAGATGGGTTAGCGTCTGAGCCACCAGGGAAGCCCACAGAGGGATTGGTAATATTCAGTTAATTTAGGGATAAGAAGTCATCATTTTGCCAGAGCAAGAGGAAACTTCATGAGCTAAGGAGAGGTAGCTTTTTGTCTTCCCTATTCTGTGCTTATTTTCCCCTTTCAGTTTTGCTGAAAGGAAATGAAGAGCCTCCAGTCTAACATAGTTTCCTTTTTCCAGGCACTGTTCCAGTACCCACAGTCAACCAGTACTTGTATTTCTTGTTTGCTCCTACCCTCATCTACCGTGACAACTATCCCAGGTAATGGCACTAGGAAGCAGAAATGGGATGGCACCAGAATGTGCCAGGAGTAAGGCTGTTAGGTGGGCCAGTTCCTGTAGGAGTACAGAGCAGGACTACTGGCATGGGAAATCCCAAATGGTGATTCTAGCAATCTGATTTGATTGCAGTAATTCTCAACAGACTTAGACATGTATTTCCCATATCAAAAATGATGTTCTGTGTGGGGAAAATACTGTGAGGATCTTTTTTAAAGTTCGGTTATTTATTGAGAAAGTTGTTTTGTTTCTCCCTTTTTAGGACTCCAACTGTAAGATGGGGTTATGTGACTATGCAGTTTGCACAGGTAAGTTTTTTGAAGTGCCTGAGGTTTGTTGGTTGGTAGGAGATGGGGATTTGAATACAATAATAACTTAATATATTTAAAATATTGGTAAATTCATGTCTACCAGGAGCTCTGAAACTCTTACTGAAATCTTTTATGTATATATATGTGTGTGTGTGTGTGTGTGTGTGTGTGTATTTTAATATTGTGGTAAAATCACATAGTGTACAACATACTGTTTTAACCATGTTTAACTGTACAGTTCAGTGGCATCAAGTATATTCACGCTATTGTGCAACTCTCACCATCATCCATGTCTCGAAATTTTTCACCTTCCTAAATTGAAACTCTGTCCCCATTAAACACTAACTCCCCGTCCCCTCTCCTTACCCCAGCCTCAAGCATTTACCAGTGTTCTTTCTGATTCTATGAATTTGACTATTCTAGATATCTTGTGTAAGTGGAAACCCTTCCCAGTACAGTGACTGGTATTTGTTTTGCCAATACATCAAAAGTAATTTTTCTATAATAAATATTTTTATTGTAATTAAAGTAATTTTACGTGGTTACTTCAGTTTGCATCTACACTAATTTCCCCCTCCCTTTCTATTTTTTATTATTGATACATATATATGTGTAGATGTGGTCTGACACTCTCCCAACCCTTTATCTGTATCATAAATCCCAGAAGAACAAATTTTAAAATCTTGTGTCAATCAAATACCCATTTATGAAATAGGTTTTTTTGTTATGGGTTTCATGTAACAGGAAAAGCAGATTTCAAAGTCTGATCTTTTAAAAATGCCATTTGGTAAAGGCTTGAGAATGGGTATGATAGATATTGAGTACTATCTTGAGTACTATCAGAGTACTATCTCTGAAGGATTAAAGTTCAGTCTTATACACTATGTTAAATGGTGTGTGTGTGTGTGTGTGTGTGTACATTAGTTAATGGATCACGTAGGTATCTTCTTCTGAAGGAAAAAAATAACTTTTTATCTTTCCTGATCAAGCCACCATTATTATAATTATCTTTGTTATGTTCCAGGTTTTTGGTTGCCTTTTTTATGTGTACTACATCTTTGAAAGGCTCTGCACCCCCTTATTTCGGAATATCAAACAGGAGCCCTTTAGCGCTCGTGTTCTGATCTTATGTATATTTAACTCCATCTTGCCAGGTAATGTGGTTACTGGTTAATATGGTCATTCATGAAGTTGCAAGGAAAGCAGAAAGCTATTGCATATGAGTACCTTTGATTGACCTGCTTTTCACTATAAACTCATCTACACACCTGTACCCATCTTTGATCTCTTTCCATATATCCCACAAATGAAGCATACTTCCTATCTCTGGCTATCCTTTCCATTTGTCATCTCACTTTCATTCAAGTTTTGCTTTCTCTGACTGTAGTGAATGCACATAGTCCATATCTATGCTTTATCTTCTCATTCACTGTTCAGTCACTCTACTCCTGCTCCTCATCGGACCAGGCCATTGAAATGGCCTTTATTAAAATCACTGATCTCCTCCAGTAGTTGGTTTAGCCCTTAATCTGTTTGATCTCCACGAAGCATTGAATGCTGTTGACCGCATGGTACAGTCTCTCTCGCCCCTCTTACTCTCCTGTCTTTCTGGCCATGCCGTACACAGCAGTGAGCAGCTTTCAGTTCCCTTTACTTACTCTTTCTCTTTTCTCTGCCCATTAAATGGTATTAAATGGTATCGTCATGTCCTCTCTTCCTTTCCCTCGGCCCCAGACATTTTCTAGTACCACTCCCCGCTTGCCCTTCAAGATTTACTCCAGTAAGTCTATCTGTCCTTCTGATAGAGTACGTGTTACTTATGTATATCTTCCTCACTAGGCTACAAATTCCGTAAGCTCAAGGATTGTGTGTTATAGCCAGGTCAGCCAGTCATAGTCTCTCCTACACAGTCTTATACATAGTAGACTAATATTTTTGAAAGGGATGGGCATATAAATGGATATTTTAAAATACTGTGTAATGTATATAAAGTGCTGATGAAATTTGTTTATAGTGGAGGTGACATTTAGTATTTGGTATTAAAAAATAAACAGGCATTTGCCTGGTAGAGAGGTATTAGAAAGTTGCTTCCAGGTTGTGGGATGGATTCAAAGGCATGGAGTATTTTAGAATGACAGAAGTCTACTACCAAGTTAAGCCATACATTTAGGCATTTCCGTTAAAAACAAGCTGGGTCATTTTCGTCTATAAAACCCACTTGGAAGAAAGTCATTTCTTTATTGGGTTGAAATAATTAGCTTTCAAAAGACACCATATCATTTCTGGAATGATAAGCTGGAATAATAACTTTAATTTTACAAAGTAATTTAGCTAAGCAAATGACAACATGTAATTAACTTACTGGTATATGAGGTATTTGGAAAGACTCTAATATTGTTCATCTTATTTTTAGGTGTGCTGATACTGTTGCTTATTTTTTTTGCCTTTTTGCACTGTTGGCTCAATGCCTTTGCTGAGATGTTACGCTTTGGTGACAGGATGTTTTACAAGGTAACATGTACTTGGACTCATTCTCCTTTTCACGTTTTGTTTCCTCATTGTTAAGTATTTGAATATTGTTGGCTACTAGCTTTTTAACATAAATGTGAAGTCATTTTTCCCCACAGGTTTTATGAATATTAAGTCAGAAATTTTGTTGCTGATAAAAGTGGCATAGTCTTGTCTGCTCCCTTAGATCCAGATTTGGTTTCTCACGGGTCCAAAGGGCATTCTGAGACTTTGCTGACTTTTTATTCATTTGAAATTGGCTCTCTGGTGCTGTAGGAGTGATCTCAGCAAATTGTTCTACGTAAGATTGTTCAACAGTTCATGAAGGAAGTAACGTTTCCCTCCTTTGTTTTGAAAGGCTTTAATTCTGCTTCAGATAGCATTCTTATGCTTCCAAAGTTGGTATTAAGTTGTAGGCTGAGGCAGATCGGTTCATACTGTTCTGTCCTAAGTCGCTTCAGTCGTGTCCGACTCTTTTCTACCCCGTGGACTGTAGCCTGCCAGGCTTCTCTGTCCATGGAGTTCTCCAGGCAGGATTGCCTGAGTGGGTTGCCATTTCCTCCCCCAGTGGTGGTCTGTGATCCTACCCAAAGTCCTCTAGAGTTTTGTTTGTTGATGTTTTGGCAACATTCTAAGCCTACTCCACTCCTCTCTCAAAAAGAGCAGTGAGTGTGGTGTGAATTTTAGATGTCTTCGTCCACTGGTTTGATCTTAGAGGGAACAAGATACGTCTAAAGGAGCACTATGACTCGGAGGTGGCTGCCCTCTCACTTGTTGTACAGCTGACATTTTGCTGCTTATGATACTGATAAGACTGATCTTGAGGGTTATCACACTGTCTGAGTCTGTGTGACCTTCAAATTCTCTCATTGTGTTTTAGCAAGGTAAGTGATTGTTCCTTAGATGAACATTAGGTTACTTATTTATCTTGAATGATTATGTGGTGTGCCTTCCATCATAACTTGTTGGATGACGATGAGAAACAATGAACCTGGGAACTTAATCATCCGTTGAATTAGGATTAATGTCACACTGAACACTAATAACCAAAATGCCTTTGAAGATTTTTCTGCGTCAGTGTGTGGACCGGCAATTTATCATAACAGTCCCTGGGTGTCTCATTATGTGCGTCTATTCTCTGGGAGTATTCAGGAGGTTTGGCTTTGGTTTTGTTTATGTGTTTACACCTTTGCTTTTTTCCTCAGGATTGGTGGAACTCTACATCGTACTCTAACTATTACAGGACCTGGAATGTGGTGGTCCATGACTGGCTATATTACTATGCTTACAAGGACTTTCTCTGGGTGAGCAGTGGGGTTTAGTTGAAATTGTTGAAGAAACAGAGATTCTTTTCCAGAAAGTATTAGTATTGTACAGCTGTAAGAAATTATCCTTAGTTGTCTGCAATTTTCTTGTGAGCCCTTAAGGTCTCAGACGTCTTCTGCTTTGAGTAGTACTGTGTAGAGGACCAGTGTGTACATGTGCTAGGATTAAGACCATGTCTTTGCTCTGGATTTCACAGCTGCAGTGTAAGAATGCATGGAGGCATTGGAGAAGCTGAAATGATGCACCAGTAATGGTTGATATATATATTTTTAAGGAGTCAGATAATCTCCAATAATAATAACAGATAATCTCCAGTCTCCCCCTAACTTTCTCCATTTGTTTTTTGTTTTTGTTCCTTTTGTTAGAAGTGGAGAAAGCACCTATGGTCGAATTTACAACTCTCCAGTATAGATTATTAATGTATGTCTTCCAGACATTCTTTACAACAGAATTTATTTAGGCTGACTTAAATGTAGTCAGTTAACACTGGTATCTGATTAACACTGATGTCTGGATTGTAGGTTTGAATTGTTAAGTAAGGGCACTATTGGCTGAATGACAGTGTGTCATGGTACAAATGACATTATATTTGAGTGTCATTCACTTGTAAGGGTAGTTTGACTTATGGATGAGGCAAGTCCCTTGTTTCTGAATCTTAGTTTTGTTACCTGTAAAAATGGTACCTGCCCAGTCTACTGTACAGTGTTAATCTCTGTCCATTTATAAATGAAAACTATGTTTTGTCAACCATAGTGTGTTACAGATATAAGTTATTAATGTTTTTGAAGATATGCTCAATCTTTCAATATTAGTTTTGGAAATGCCTCATGTAGTGAAATAAGGATTTTTAAGCACAGATGTTTTTTGTCATTATTTTAGTACATTTGTATTACTCCGAGGAGTAAACTTAGAAAATCAAACAGATCTAATTAAATGGCTGCCTTTAGTACGTTTTCATTGTGTCTTGTGCAGTGCACGTTCGATGACTTACTTTTTGAAAGTTGCCGTTATGTTTCCCTTTCACTGCAGTTTTTCACAAAGAGGCTCAGGGCAGCAGCCATGCTGGCGGTCTTTGCCGTGTCGGCCGTGGTGCACGAGTACGCCTTGGCTGTGTGCCTGAACTTTTTTTATCCAGTGCTCTTTGTGCTCTTCATGTTCTTTGGAAGTGAGTATCTGGGCATCTCGTGAATACTGAGTATAATGCTAAAAGAAAACAACATTGATGCAGAAAACTAGATAGTACTCTTACCATATCAAGGCTGTGTTTGTCAGATAGTAAGAACATTCATTCTGAGTAATTATACACAGTTCTGTTGCAAGATGTTTACACTTTGACGTTGGGAAGTGAGCTAAATAAATAACCTCTTGAAGACTGTTGATACCACTGCTTTGGTAGCTCATAAAAACTATTAAAAACCTGGCCATTCTTAACACAGTGTTCACAGTCTGAAAAAAACTAACCCTTTTTTGGGGTGGGGTGGAGAGGGACAAGTTAGAATATGAATGCTTTCATGGAATATATGTTTTCGGAATACTGACTGATTTCCGAATAATCACTGATTAATAAGTTTTAACAATGAAGCTTCGTTTTTACTTATATCACCAGTGGCCAGAATAGAACTATATATACACAGTTGAAGCTATTTATGATAACTGAATGATTATAGCAAACATCTGAGTCTCCTAAACTCCTGGTAGATTGTTTTGATGACTGTATATAACTTTTGTTGTTTTCATAACTTTAGTGGCTTTCAACTTTCTTGTCAACGATAGTCGGAAAAGACCAATTTGGAACGTTCTGATGTGGACTTCCCTTTTTGCGGGCAATGGAGTCCTCCTGTGTTTTTATTCTCAAGAGTGGTATGCACGTCAGCACTGCCCTCTGAAAAATGTGAGTCTTCAATCAGACTGGAGTAGAAAAGTAACCTGTTTGTCCTCTGATTATGAGAGTTGTGGGCAGGATTAAGGGGAAGGGAGGAGTGGAGACGGTGATTAGTTAATGTTAAGGGGGAGAGAAGTGTGGAGTAAAAGCAGTAACTTATCTAATCTTACTGTACTGTCCTTGAACTTTTCTTTTGTTTTCTTCCCATGAACTCTCCTAGTTCTTGGTTCTGTCTTTTTTCCCTCATCTGATTTTTATTTAGCTCCTTCTAATATTCTTCCTGTGCCCTGAAAGTGCAGGTCTTTTCCAGGGTTTTCTCTGTGGCATGTGTATCCATTCCAACCCACAAATATCTTTCTTTTACCTCTTCCTTTCTGAAGTAATAAACTCTTCGTAACAGTGTTCCCGAGAAGGCAATGGCACCCCACTCCAGTACTCTTGCCTGGAAAATCCCATGGACGGAGGAGCCTGGTAGGCTGCAGTCCATGGGGTCACTAAGAGTCAGACATGACTGAGCAACTTCACTTTCCCTTTTTACTTTCATGCATTGGAGAAGGAAATGGCAACCCACTCCAGTGTTCTTGTTTGGAGAATCCCAGGGACAGGGGAGCCTGGTGGGCTGCCATCTATAGGGTCGCACAGAGTCGGACACGACTGAAGCGACTTAGCAGCAGCAGCAGCAGCAGCAGCATTCAGCTAGACCATATGCCTATGAGCCGATTTCCCTTTATTTTTTAACTGGAAGATAATTGCTTTACAGTGTTGTGTTGGTTTCTGCCTTACAGCTTTAATCGGCTATATATATATATATATATATTCCATTCCTCTTGAGCCTCCCTCCCACCACTGGCATCCCACCCCTCTAGGCTGTCCCAAGGCACCAGGCTGAGCTTCTCGTGTCACCCAGCGGCTTCTCACTGTCTTACTTGTGCTTATGCCAGCTACTTTCTCAATCCTGTTATTTTGTTTTTGTTTTCTTTTTTGTCATTATGTGAGAGTGTCATTCTTAGAACTTTAGCTTTTCGCTGCTTAGAGATAACTCCCAAATATTGGCGGGGTGGGGCGGGGGCTCCTTGATACGTCTGCCTTGGTATTTCTCCCTGGCACCTATATCTGAAGACGTATGTGTGCTCAGTGGCATGCAACTCTTTGTGACCCCATGGACTGTAGCCCACCAGGCTCCATGCAGTTTTCCAGGCAAGGATACTGGAGTGGGTTTCATTTCCTATTCCAGGGGATCTTCCCCACCAAGGGATTGAACCTGCGTCTCTTGCACCTCCTGTACTGGCAGGTGGATTCTTTACCACCGCACTACCTGGGGAGCCCATAACTAAAGATACTCGAAATCAGATCAACCAGTATCCCTCCGAAAGCTTCTGCTGCCCACCCTGATCTTGCTGTGCTGCTCTCAACCCCCTCCTTATTCCCTACGGATCCCCTTTGTGCATTTGAACCAGTTGCTCTGAACTCTTGTCTCTCGTCAGTCTGCTCTTTGCACTCAGATTTCACCCGTTAAATTTTATCAAAATCCAATTGGGATGCAGTGTCACCCATGAAGCTTTTTCCAGTTCTTGCTCCAGTCTCTTCTATTTCTGAACTTTCTCCTCTTCCTCATTTAGATAATTCAGAAATTTTAAACTTTGTATTATTATAGTAATTTGTGTATATTATCATCCTTAACCCACCACCATTTAGATTTTGGGTGGTGCTCGTAAAATAAAACGCAAGATACAGAAAAAGGGTAATGTCTGTTTGAAATTTGGTCAGGAGTCCATGCCGTTTTGTAAATTTTACTGGACTTAGCCTCATGTAAAGCTTCTAAAGCAAGTAAATCTGTGCTGTAGATAAAAATGGTGGGCTTTTTTTTTGAATTAGTGAGCTGCTTATAGCTTAAATGCTGGAAGGCATTTAGGACATGTACAGGATGTGGGCTTCCCTGGTGGCTCAGTGGTAAAGAGTCTGCCTGCCAACGCAGGAGACATTTGGGTCCGATCCCTGATCTGGGAAGATCCCACATGCTGCAGAGCAGCTAAGCCTATGTGCCATAGCAATTGAGCCGTTAACTCTAGAGCCTGGGAGCCACAACTGCTGAGCCCACGGGCTGCAGCTCCTGAAGCCCCTGCACCCTAAAGGCTCTGCTTCACAGCAAGAGAAGCCACCACAGTGAGAAGCCCGCACGCCGCAACTAGAAAGAATCCCCCACTCGCCACAACTAGAGAAAAGCCCGAGCAGCATCGAAGACCCAGTATAGCCAAAAATAAACAAATACATAATAAAAGTTTTAAAAAGACAGTACAATACGTAACAGCACCCCCTTAATCTACCCCATACCTCATATATACAGGGCATACAAATAAACTACTTTTCCTTTTTTTTTCCCCCCCTTGAAGCCCACGTTTCTGGATTATATTCGGCCACGTTCCTGGACTTGTCGTTACGTGTTTTAGAAGCTTGGACTTTGTTTCCTTCCTTGACACTGAAGATTGGGTATTCTACCTGACTTGGGGCCAGCGTCTGTTTTCAGCCATCATGAAGTTATCTGTGTTATTTGGACCACTTCAGGCTTTACAGATGGCTCACTCCATTCCTAGGTCACCTGAAAATGAGCTGTTAGAAGTTTACTGGAAGTTCGGACACTTTTAAGCAGTCAATTTTTTTCTTTTTTGGGAGAAGGGAAACTTGTAGCTCATGTAACGACAGATTTTTGTTAAGTCATATCAGCTTAAGTCTCAGAAATTTGGTTTTGTTTCTTAACTCCATCTAATTAGAGACCAAACGTCATGTTTTCTTGGCCACTGAATTAGCCAGAACACTGCTGAAGAAATCACTTAAGTACCTGTGACTTAGAAATTTTTTCATGCACACTGTTGGAATGTCTGCTAATTAACCATGCAGTTGGGAAAGAAAATAATGTGGAATGTTTTGCTGTTTCTAGTAGAGAAAATATCTATTTTTCCAAATATAATCTTATTACATATCCTAATTTGTATTTTTTTTTAAGTTCAGGTCTATTCAATTTTTATCTTGTTTTTGTTATACTGTGTAGTCATGATATCTGTGAAGCAAAATTATCCCTTATACCTTGAATTCCTGAGTTTGCATCCATAATATTATATATCGAAGGGGACAGAAGTGGGAAGAGAAAAAGAAGTGAGGCCGGACAAAGAAAAATATTTTCTAATGTATGACAGAATCAACCATGTGTTTAAACTATTTTATTGTAGAACTTATGTGGAAGATAAATTTTTTGTTGTTGTTTAAACTTTCAGGTAATAATTTCTTTGAAGTTATTTAGACATAACCATTGGTATAGTTGTTTTATCTAATGAATACTGACTTCAGTTATTTTGCAGACTAGTGAGTCTGTATCTTAAGTATTAATCACCACCATTAGTATTAAAGGGAATACTAAAGATCCAGAGAAGCTGGCTTTTGCATTCGCTCAATTATTCTTAATGGTAGTGTACTTTAGGTACAGTAAATAATAGGTGATCATTTTCAAGAAAATGTTCTTTATTGTGTGATGTTCCCATGTTATAAGATGCCTAGGGCTAATAATACAATGTGGTATGTAGGAATTATTTTGGTTGTTTATATGAGGCATGATTATGTCTGTAAAGATGGAGCTTTGGAGACCATGTGGGTCCACCCCAAAGAAGGGAGACTTAATTACTCAAAACTGGGAAAGCAGCCTACTTGAGAAACTATTATCTTGGTATTCTAGCAGCCCTACTGCTGTCTAGAAAGTTGTGAGAAGTCTTTTTCAAATTGATTTAAAGTCAATTTGAATCTCACAGAAAGGTAAGTAAAATTTCTTAATAGTCATAACTTTATGTGTACTGCAAGTTTCCAGCTAAGTCCCCTCTTTTATTTCCCATACTTTTGGTCCAGTTGAGCTTAGGCAAATCCACCCTCAACAGACAAAACCGTACCTCAAGGAAGATTATTTTTAAAAGGTACTCCACATGTTCCCAAGCAGTAATTATCTGTACAGTGGTATTGTAGTTGTAATGGAATAACATTCCAATAAGACTGCTTTAATACAGCTCACAATTTCCAGCATTTTTCTAAAAATTAAAATGAGTCAATCACTGGAACTTAGAACTACATTTTAAATATAAAGAGGGAGCTGAGAAAAGCACACTGGTTTAAGATGTGGTTATGAATAAGCCAGTCTATTGAAACGAGAGAATGGAATTCTTAGGTCTGTATTTTTTGTTCAGTACTGTGAATGTACACTCTCATTGAGAGGACTTTGTTGCTGTGTACTCATTCTGAATACTGTATTTATTAGACTGATCAGGGCTGGGTTTTCTTTGTTTTTAAACTCTCATCCTCCCTTTGTTTATTAGTACTTTTTTTCTACCCAAGATTTTAAAGTGACAACAAATAATATGTATATAATTATAGACTGTTTAGAATGATAAGACTGTCCTAAGATATCTTTAGAAACACTTAAAGGAAAAGCCACTTTCTGTGAAAGACATCAGTTTGACAGCCATGATCTTACTACTGGCTGCTTTTAACGAAAGTCTTGCCTTTAGAGAACTACTTACACTCTTCTAAACAAATAAACTGAAACTTCTTACTAATGTGTTTCAGAAAGATTTATTGAGGTGTTTTTTTTTCATTCCCTTCTTTTGCTAATAGCAGTAGAAATGATTTTCACTTATGGAATGATACTTTTTTTCCTTTTGAAAAGTAATGAGTTTAAAATTTCTTTCCTATAAAGTATTAATTAATTAATTTCCTATAGAGTATAATCCTTAGTTTGGGTGTGTTACCTAAGAGAACAACTAAGATCTCTAATGTCATACATTTGTTAGATGCTTTTATTCTCAGTTCTGGATAGGGAAGGAAAATGGAGGGTGCTTTTATTGGTTTTTGGTGGATTAATTACTGCAATTGCCTAGGTAAAGTTGCTTTCTCATGTTAGAGCTTAATTAGAAAACCGAGGCTGCAGTTCATTTAGTATGGGCAATTTTCATCATTATATGAAAACTATACTTGCCTGAAAAATTGAATCCTGAAGTCTTTATAGGAAATATAACGGAATGTTTTATGGTGTAAAAGTTGGTTACATGGGCTACGTAGGCTAAAAAGATGTAAGTTATGAGTTGTTGAAGCCTTTTATGCAAAAATATTTTGTTTTGTGTAGAATTATGTAATTTTGAATAAAGTTCATTGTTCTCTCTGGGGGAAAATGATGAAGATAAACTAGCATAACTGGTAAGTAGGTGGCCTAATACATAATAACACTAGTAGTTTACATTACACTAGTACATTACATTAATACACTAGTAGTTTAAATATGTTAGTTTTGAAACCTTTTAAGAAAAAATAGTCTTAAGCCCGGCATATGAAACATAAAAAATAGCTGCTTCTGGTTCAGATAGGGATATAGGGCTGGAGCCCTTCTTGTTTGGTTATACCCATTTCCTCTTACTCAGAATACCCAGTTTGTTAACCACCAGTGTGGCAAAAACAAAAAGTTCATGTACAGACTTGTAATTAAGATAACCTCATACTTCCTAGCATTGGGACCCAAAGTTGCTGAATTTATCAGAGCCACAGTTTTCCTTGTCTGTAAAATGGGGATAATAACTACCTCACAGGGTTGCTACAAACCAGTAGCCCTGGTGGAAATAGGGCCTCATTATTTTCTTACTCTCCATAAATTTCAAACCTAAATCCTTAGTATTATTTCATTGGAATCCTTAAAAAAAGAAAGAAAGAAAGAAAAAGACCTGGGTAAGGAGAATGTTTCCTGCACACTCCCCAAAATATATACTTTTCTTTTAAATAGACTCTCAGGATGATGTGCATTGGGTTTGCACCTTGATATAATATAGGCTCTCGTGTAATAGAATTGGTAACAAGATTGCTAAAAGCATTCCTGTTGCCAGATCCAAAATTACTTTCGGATTTATCTGTTTATTATTAGGGCAGGGTGGCAAACTTCTAAAAGGAAATTTTACTTGCCTGAAAAATTGAATCCTGAAGTTTTCATAGGAAATATAATGGAACATTTTATGTTGTAAAAGTTGGTCACATGGGCTACATAGCCTAAAAAAGATACAAGTTATGAATTGTTGAGGTCTTTTATGCAAAAAATATTTTTGTTTTCTGTGGAATTATATAAGTATTTCTGCTTTTACCTAAGTATTAAGTGTTTAGAACTAGTGTATATACTATTTAGAAATCGTGGAGATAACAGAGACTAATAAGGCCTTTCTTGTGCCAATATAAGAATACTTATAGTCTTAGAAGGTAGAATAAATCTCTAAATGGAAGACAGTTCATACTTCTGTTAATAAAATTTAAGTGACTTATTTACTAATAGAAAATTTCCTGTAACTTACATGGTTTATACAGTAGTTGTGTGTGTGTGTGTGTGTGTGTGTGTGTACAGTCAAAGAAAGCTCTGCCTTGGACATTTTTTCACATCTCCAGGATTTTATGTTGATGGCTCAGAAATGGAAGGAACTGGGACATAAATGTTTTGAAGAATAAAGGAATATTATTAGTGAAGCTCATGTAAATATTGGAGTAGTTTCTAACATCACTGAAGTTTGTCAGGTCACAGAGTGCTGGAACCCAGTTTTTAAAGAAGGTAGAATACGGCTACACAGGAGGCAACGGCACCCCACTCCAGTACTCTCGCCTGGAATATCCCATGGGCGGAGGAGCCTGGCAGGCTGCAGTCCATGGGGTCGCAAAGAGTCAGACACGACTGAGTGACTTCACTTTCACTTTTCACTTTCATGCATTGGAGAAGGAAATGGCAACCCACTCCTGTGTTCTTGCCTGGAGAATCCCAGGGACGGAGGAGCCTGGTGGGCTGCCGTCTGTGGGGTCACACAGAGTCGGACACGACTGAAGTGACTTAGCAGTAGCACACTGGTTGAAACAGAGGAGTCCTTCTTGGTCCACTGGTGCTCTTCCCCACCCTGAATTTAATGCTTAGTTTGAAAGTCAATAGATGGTAAAATTCATAAGCTTTAGGTTAGTAGGAAAGCTGTACAAGCCATATAATCTACTAAATCCTTAATAAAGTTTGTTTTCCCTGTAAACACTTATTCTAAATAGCTAATTTAGACTTGAGAAAAATAGAGGCCTGATTTCAGAAGTGATAGTTTTTTAAAAAAATTTAAAAC
This sequence comes from Capricornis sumatraensis, assembly GCF_032405125.1. NCBI lineage: Eukaryota > Metazoa > Chordata > Mammalia > Artiodactyla > Bovidae > Capricornis > Capricornis sumatraensis. The sequence continues at coordinate 67,930,272 of NC_091082.1, forward strand.
TATCTCTGTACTCCGTTTTTTCTAAATCCTTTCTTCCTTATTTCTACATTGTTACATTCACACTTCTGCAGTGACTATGGCCCCTCCCAACAGAAGGCCAGCCTTTATGCTAACAGATGCATCACTATGCTTTGTGGTGCTTTTTAGTTTATCTTAAAGGAAGTGGTAGCCTAAACATCCAATGTGTTCAGAATTAACAGGGGCCATAGAGATTATACTGTTTTTATTTTCAACCCTTTGCTCATATTTCTATCAGCTGTTAGCCCCAAACCCAGAGATCTAAGCATATAAACACAGAAGCAATGAAGCAATAGAACTGTTCAGTTGATTTTGAAACATCATGTATTGAAGGTGTTTGTGCCAGGCACTATGTTTGGTACTGAGAAATACGACGACTGAAAAAAGAAGTTTTCTCCCCTTCTGACATTTGTTTTTCAGACTAGAGGCGTGTACAAAACTGTTAGGTGTCATTTTGGGGGTCTCCAAAGAGCTCTGGTACCATAGTCCTTTATGTCTTCACACAGAAAAGAATTTAGCAAGAGGCAAAGTGAGAGATAAGAAGTGATTTATTAGAATAGGACACTTGAGAGGTTTACAAGTGGACAAGTGAGAAAGACTGCATCCCAGAACTTACTGGGGCTACAGTTTTATAATCAGAGCAAAAGTGGGGAGGAGGAGAAGAACTTTGACCTTCTTGAGTAGACATTATGCTTCCATTGTCAGCTCCTCCTCCAGGTTGAGCAGGGGAGTTTTCTTGTCCCTACATGGTCAAACGAGATCTACAAGTTACTGTTTTTTATGTGTGCAGAGAGTGTGTCCTGGGGACCATCAGCTCCCTGAGCTCACTGGGCAGAGTGTGAGTCTCCTGCCATCATTGTTTTATTATTTGGGGGCTTGTCTCATGCTTCTGTTACATCGTTTTGTGGTTAAGCAAACCTGCTCTGTTGAGTAATCATTAACTTAAAGGGGTCTCCCTCCTTTTCTATTTACAACTCCCTAGTGGGACTAACTGTTTAATCACCTGCATGTCCCTTTACTCTGTCCCTATTATTTCCCCACTCCAGTTGTTTAACCTTTTGTGCTTAAAAGTGGGTAAAGGGCGATCGATGGTCATTAGCTACTTCTGGATGAGATGAGACGTAGGTCAGCCTAGTGAAGGGGTAACATCTGGCTGTCCCTTCTCTGTTGGGAGAACTGTAAGTCAGTGTTATTCTGGTTAGTGTCATCTTTTTTAGCCCTCTTAGATGTTAAGCATTGGAGGATGAGTCTACAAAAAGATGTAAGAGAAATACAGCAATAAGCATTAGAAAAGTCATTAAATTCTTAATTAAATTACATGGTGGATTTTAACATGAGAAGAAAACTTTTCAGTAGCTAACTATTGTTTTGATGAAAGCTGCTATATTTATGGAAATGGCTACTCAAACCAAGGCTATTATCCCAGGGGAAACACACCCAAGGGTGAGGAGAGACCTTTGTACTCCAAATTAACCAAGGGGGTAATTTTCGGTTTAGCTATTACCTACAGCTATGTAAGTTATCACTAAGTGCCCCTATGGTTCTGCCTCCAAGAGGAATTGCTGATAAAAATTCAAGAAATGAGCTTTTTTCAGTGTCTGATCTAAATCTGGCAGATAAGTTGGGGGATTTTTCTGAGGACCCTGAACATATCACACAGGAGTTCACCTGGTTAATCAGATCTTTTGATTTCACCAGGGGGAATTTACAGATTTTTATCTCACTGCTACACCCCTGAGAAAGAACAGCATCTGATACTGGTAGCCAGAGTCCATGCTGACGAAATGATAGCCCAAGCCCAAGAGGGCCATTCAGTACACCAGGTGGGGAACAAAGCTGTCCCTAAGGCAGATCCACAATGAAGTCACTAAATTTATTGATAGGGATAGATGGGACCATATGATTGTTTTTAATAGAAGGTATAAAAAAGTTAGAGTGAAATCTGCTAATTAGGAAAAAAGTAGAAGAAGTACAACAGGGACCAGAGGAAAATTCTGCCATTTTTCAAGGGAGATTAGTGAAAGCTTTTAAAAAGTATATAAATGTGGATCCCCCTTCCCCAAGGAACAGGCCCTTTTGGCTATGCATTTTATACCCAGTCTGTCCCAGACATCAGACACAAAATTGAAAAAACAACTGCTGGTCCTCAGACCCCTATGAGCAATTTTGTCCAACTGGTTTATTTGGTTTTTCAATAACAGAGATATGACCAAAAAGGTGGAACGTACCCAGAGATAAACAAAAGGCCCAGATGGTGACAATGGCTTTGTCCACTCAGGACAAACACAGGGAGACCAGGCTTTCTGTGCCAGTCTGGCCATGGTGGGCCACAAGGCCCATGGGTACCCAGACAAAAATCAGTGTGCCCTGTTTGGACAGAAGGGACATGGGAGGAAAGATTGTGATCGATGGGCCCTTTGCAAGCAGCCAGGGCTTTGGAGGGGCTTCCCTGGTGACTCAGATGGTAAAGAATCCGCCTGCAGTGCAGGAGACCCAGGTTTGATCCCTGGGTTGGGAAGATCCTCTGGAGAAGGAAATGGCTACCCACTCCCAATATTCTTAACTAGAAAATTCCATGGACAGAAGCTTGGTGGGCTGCAGTCAGTGGGGCCTCAAAGAATAGATAACGACTGAGTGACCAGCAGGGCATTGGAAGAGGAAATGCCTCAGATGCTAGAGAGTGATGGGGGTCCCTCAGCCTTTGATGCTTTCACAATCAAAAGGCCACTGGGGTCCAAGTCCAAAAGTGGCTTTGCCTAGAGATGCCATCTATATAACTAACACCAAAAAACAATTCTGTCCCTAGAGGGGCAGGGAAGCCATTTTCATCACCAACGGATATTAACAAAAAATAAAAGATTAAATCTATACTGAGAAGACTCCATAGACCTTCAAATAGAAAACATTCTAGGCCTAACTAAAACAGATTGAGGCCTTAAGTGATCCTCTTCCAGATTTGGAAACTCCTTGGGGTAAAACAGTTTGAATCTTCAAAATCATGGTCATAATCTCTTTTAATGACTTTCTAATGCTTACTGCTGTATTTCTCTTAATTTAAATTTTTTGTAGACTCATCCTCCAATACTTAACATCTAAGAGGGCTAAAAGGATGATGCTAACCAGAATGACATTAACTTGCAGTTCTCCGAATAGAGAATGGACATTCAGCCAGGTTTTTACTCCTCCAGGCAGGCCTACATCCCTTCTCAGCTGGAAATAACCACTGATCAATCGTTGCCCTTTACCCGCTTTTAAGCATAAAAGGGTAAACACCTGGAGGAGGACGTGATAGGGACAGAGTAAAGGGACATGGTCTTCCCAGGTGGCTCAGTGGTAAAGAGCCTGTCAAGCAGGAGATGTGGGTTTGATCCTTGAGTTGGGAAGATCTCCTGAGGAAGGAAATGGCAACCCACTCCAGTATTCTTGCCTGGAAAATCCCATGGACAGAGGAGCCTGGTGGGATGCAGTCCATGGGGTTGCAGAAGAGTTGGACACGACTTGGCGACTAAAGAACAGTAGGTGATGAAAATTAATCCCCCCAGGGGGTTGTAAATAGAAAAAATGTGGGAGGCCCCTGTAAGTTAATGATTATGCAATAGAGCAGGTTTGCTTAGCAACAAAACCGTGAAACAAAAGGATGACACATGCCCCAAATAATAAACTAATGGTGCTATGAGAGCCACATCCTGCCCAGTGAGCTCAGTAAGTTAATAATCCCTAGGACATGGTCTCTGCACACATAAACAATAACTTGCAGACCTAGCTTGACCCAGGGGCTAGAGGCAAGAAAACTCCCCTGCTCAGCCTGAAGGAGGAGCTGATGATGGAAGCATGATGTCTACTCAAAGTCAAAGAAGTTCTCCTCCCCACTTTTCCTTTGATTATAAAACAGTAGCCCAGCAAGTTTTCCTGATATGAAATTTCCCACCCACTTGTAAACCTCACAGGTATCCTATTCTAATAAATCATTTCCTATCTATCACTTTGTGTGCACAGTCGCGTCACACTCTGCAACTCCCTGGACTAGTCTGCCAGGCTCCTCTGTCCACGGGATTCTCCAGGCAAGAATACTGGAGTGGGGTGCTATTTCTTACTTCAGGGGATCTTCCTGACCCAGGGATCGAACTGGAGTCCCTTGTGTCTTCTTTCTGCATTGACAGGTGGATTCTTTACCACTGGGCCACCTGTGAAGTCCCACATCTATCACTTTCAGTTGTGTCCAACTCTGCGACCCTGTGGACCGCAGCCCACCAGGCTTCACTGTCCATCACCAACTTCCGGAGCTTGCTCAAACTCCTGTCCATCCATTTGGATGGTGATGCCATCCAACCATCTGATCCTCTGTCATCCCCTTCTCCTGCCTTCAGTCTTTCTCAGCATCAGGATCTTTTCCAATAAGTCAGTTCTTTGATTCAGGTGGCCAAAGTATTGGAGTTTCAGCTTCAGCATCAGTCCTTCCAGTGAATATTCAGGACTGATTTCCTTTAGAATTGTCTAGTTTGATCTCCTTGTAGTCCAAGGGACTCTCAAGAGTCTTCTCCAACACTTTGCCTCTTGCTAAATTCTTTTCTGCCCTGAGACATAAAGGACTATGGTACTGCAGCTCTTCAGAACCCCTGAAATGACACCTAACAGCTTCATCTAAATGCAGGGATGCCACCAGCACTACTTAGCATTAAGATTCCGTCTTAATACAAAGTGATCCTGAATCTGGGCCGCAGAATTCCAAGGCCTTCCAGGGGACAGATCCCACCCCACATCCCCTGCATCCTGTTTGCAGAAAAGCTTTAGCCTTCTAGGCCTTCTCCACGTTCCAAAGAGCAAATTCAGAGAAGTGAGAACACTTACAAACAAAACAAGTAAGATAAAATAACAGTTTAAGCAAGTCAAGGACGCTTAGTTTCTACTCAAAGGCTATAGATAAATATTCTGAGCCATATCCTCCAGTTGTTTTACAGATAGTAACCCCACCACCAGTCGGAAGACACTGAATGCTCTTGAAAGCACATAGACCCCAGACTGTTTGGAATAGTAAGGTTGATGTTGACTCCTGAAATAACACCTGGTTAACTCACCACTAATCCGCAATCAAGCTGTCAAAATGTCTACAAGCTGATCAGGTGCCTGTGGCCAGTTTCTCACCTTGCTTTTAAAAGCGCCTCACTGAGAGCCATCAGGGAATTCTGGTCTTTTGAGCCTGCTCTCTTTGCTTAGCACCTTGCGATAAAGTGTATTTTCCTTTATCATAATCAGATGGCAGTTGGCTTTGCTGTGGGTCGGGTACAGCAGAGCCGATAATGGTGGTGTTGAGAGGGGGTTTTCACGTCTGTTTCAATGTATTTATCACATAACTTCCTGTGAACATGTTTTTAAGCAGTAAGACCCAACGATTTGATCGGGTTGTCTCTGCCTGAGGTGCAATTTCCCCACCGACCTCCAGCTAAAAATTTCTGGACCTAGGAATGCCTTCCGCCCGCAGGGAAAATGGGGGTAGATGTTGGGGTATGAGGGGCGCGGGCGCAAGTGGCTCTTAAGTATCCAAGGAAGATTCAATGGAAATGCCAAGGACAGAGGCAGCATCCGCAGTACTGCCTCAGTTGATAGGATTGATGGGAACTCAATACTTGTTGATCACCCCATTTCCCCCTGAATTTGGCTTGTGGAAAAACAGAGGAAACAAAAAAGTGGAATGAAGGGATGGCGAAACACTCGCTCGAGTCGGTCTCCGCCTTTGGTCCCAAGGTGGGAGAGTGGGGAGGTCGAGTGGGTGGGGGCGCGACACTGGCTAGCGCCTGCGCCCTGGCGCCCACCTGTTTCGGAAGCCCTGGGATCCAGACACTTTCTGACTCCGTAACAACAGCTCGATTAAACGTTTGATTCTTCATGCAACTGAAAGTGTGTTATGATTTAAAACATCCGATCCCCGAGAGACTGTTTCTTAGCTGTCTCCGTCGTCCGCCGGCACCGCCGAAGGCAGCCGCCATTGAGGGTTGCCAAGGCGCGGGGTCCTGGGTTTCCATGACAACACGAAGGCGTCCGGGGGAAGGCGTGGCGACAAGATGTCTGGCGGGAAACACAATTTACGGGTACGGGTTGCAAGTGTCCGTTTCCCATCACTTCTGACGGCAGAAACGAGGTCGAGTTCTGCCCGACCTCGAGTCGGTGAAGCTGCGAGCGCGAGGGCGGCCTGTGGGGAAGCCAGGGGCGCCCTTAGGTGGTGCCGGTGGTCGGAGGGGTGGGCCCAGCGTGTCCTTCCCGGCCTGGACCCAGGTATTTTAGTTTCATCATATATCTTGGAAGAGCCCAGAAATCTCCCCAAAGAGAACCCAAGGTAGATAAATTGTAAACTCCAAATTTAGCATGAACACTAAACGGGTATCCCTCCCTCCCCTCCCTTCTATGTCTCTCTTTTTTCCCTGCAGGTCTGTGTTGCAACTCTGCCAAATCCCAGTACTGCATGCCGGTGATATGTTTGTAGATTAGCTTTCCAGAGGGGTATTTCAACTATTTGCAGAGAGTGCTAGGCATTGCTTATAATGTCACTCCCGAAAACACCCTCCACGTCAACACCTGAGGGCAAAAACTTGAAAATCTCTGCATCCAAGGAAGAGACAGGTAACGTTCGTCAAGGCATAAGTAATCATGACCATAATCAGAAATCACAACCATTCACTTTTTTCCTTAATCTGAGATTTCAGATGCTTTAATTAGTTTTGTTTTACTAATATACTTGTTTAAATAAAATAAAAAGCCTTGCATTTTATAATATTTTGCAGTCCTACTCCACGTAACGATTGTAATTTTTTTTTTCAAATGCTGATGAGTTTTATGTTGTTCTAAATTCAACCTATTTTAAGTACCAGTGGTGGTTTGAAAGAGTACTTTCTGGGTTTTGGGGGGTTTTTCTTTGTTAAGGAACTAGTTTGTATCAGTTCAGTTCAGTTCAGTCGCTCAGTCATGTCCGACTCTTTGCGACCCCATGAACCACAGCACACCAGGCCTCCCTGTCCATCACCAACTCCCGGAGTTCACTCAAACTCACGTCCATCGAGTCAGTGATGCCATCCAGCCATCTCATCCTCTGTCTTCCCCTTCTCCTCCTGCCCCCAATCCCTCCCAGCATCAAAGTCTTCTCCAATGAGTCAGCTCTTCTCATGAGGTGGCCAAAGTACTGGAGTTTCAGCTTTAGCATCATTCCTTCCAAAGAAATCCCAGGACTGATCTCCTTTAGAATGGACTGGTTGGATCTCCTTGCAGTCCAAGGGACTCTCAAGAGTCTTCTCAAGACTTTGTATCAGGTTTTAGTAATTACTCTGAATGAAGGTACTTACATAAGATTTTCATTCATATATAGACGTGCAGATCTGTCCTAGAATAAGAATCTGCCAGACCTCATTTCTCCCCTTGTTATGTTAAAGGCTCCTCCAGCTCACCTACATCTTGTTTTTAGGAGGACTCTGCTAAAATCCACTTACCTTTTTTTTTTTTTTTTTTCTTATTCTGATATTCTGACTCCATCCCAAACTCGCAAGAGGTAAAGATTTGGTAATGTGAACTTCAGGTGTTCTGATGGTCAATAAAGCATGATACATCCTTACAAAAATTAAACCATGCTATGTGAGAAGCATAGATTAGTGGAGAGTTCTTTAAGAAGAGTGACAGCCCAGCCCTCCTTGACTAACTACATAGGAGACTTTTCCTATATTAGGTGTTCACCTTCTCTTTAGAAATCATCTGCCCTCATTGAACTCTGCAGAACATTCTTTGTACCGAGTGTACCTTACTAATTTGCTCAGATTATTCTACTCCTTTTTTTTGTTTGTTTGTCTTTGAACAAGTTCTGGGAGTTGGTGATGGACAGGGAAGCCTGGCGTGCTGCAGTTCATGGGCTTGCAAAGAGTTGGACACTGCTGGGGAACTGCACTGAACTGATTCTACTCTTTTCATTTCTAACAATCGCAATTCTCTGTTAAATCCAACTCAAATCCCTTCCACTCTGTAAATGTTCCAATTGAATTTTCACCTTTAAACTTAGATAGAAAAAATTACTAAGTAATTTGACAGTTTTGAAGAAATTTCTTTTGTCATTTTCACATCAAAGGGTAAATAGACATTCCCATCATTCTTATGCTATCCCAGTTAACTGATCAAGTTAAGTGAGTTGTTTTCAGTTTTGAATTTGGAGTAATGGAGGTTTATCATTGTACATGAGTTTTTGAACTCATGTCTGATGTGAGTGTAACAGAGCAGAATGAGTGCAGCCCTTAGCAGCCAGCCATTACTGTGCCTCATTACTCCACACCCTGTTACTAGGCAACAGGTCTTGCTCAGCTGTTGCTTGCTGCCTTAGTGAGCCCTGCTTGCAAGCAACCAACTGTTAATGAAGGATTGTCAGTTGTCCTTCTCAGCCATTGGTCAGCACCGCAGTGGCCCACTGATAAACTGTCAATGAGGAATCACTGGGGAAGTGATTCAATCAAGGATCAGTGATGTGGTCATCAGGTGGAGAGTGAGGCAAGAGACAGATACAGGTCTTCTCCTGGAGGCCCTCCAGCTTACCCAGGTTTGGGCCAGGGGGTGAGCTGGAGGGCCCGGGGAACAGCCTGTGGGGCTCCAGAGCCCTCACTAAGGCCCTCCACTAGCCTTGGTCCAGGCCTTGAGGCAGCAGTGAGATTCTCCCTTCCCTGTCTCTGTGACCTAAGAGCAATGGCTGTCTGCCTGGGTTGCAATCTGTGAGACCTGGTCTCCCCCATTTGGGTGGCCTGAGGAAGCAGAGGGCCGGTTGGGTTGGATGCCTGGCTCCCTCAGGGATGACAGCTGGGCAGCGTGTGGGAACCTGGCCCTGAGGGAGCTGCCAATTGAGCTCTGTCTCCTCTTAGCCGGGACCGCGACCTTGGAGGGTGAAAGTTATACCCTGTAACCTTGCTCTTCCTTGTCAGGTCAGAGAATACCATTCATCTGGTAGAGATTTACAGGAACATCACTACCTGCCCATGACTGGACCTCAAGAACAAAGAATCTGACACTGAGAAGTCTGCAACAACTAACCACGCCCATCCCTCCCCTTTTGCTTTTGAAGGGACTTGCTGAAAGCTTTCCGTAACTTTGGGGCTCTTAGGGTATGAGCCACCCATCTCCTCAGGGACTTGCTGAAAGCTTTCCGTAACTTTGGGGCTCTTAGGGTATGAGCCACCCATCTCCTCATGTGAATCTGTAATAAACCTTTCTCTGTTCCAAACATTAACGTTTAATATCGATGGGCTTCACTCGGATTTGTGATTTTGGTAACATGAGTAGGACAAACAGTATGAGTTGGTTTTTTTTTTCTTGACTAGATGATACAGTGTTTTAAATATTGTTGCTATTCTTGACAACCAGAGGCAATGGTTCTCTCTGTCAGCAACATATATATAGGATTGATGAGACAGCCTGGAAATCTCTAACTAACTAACAACAACAACAAAAAAACTACAGTAAGCTTTTCTTTCCCATTGTTTTCTTAGGACTTCCTGAACTAAAGGAGAAAAAAATTTTGGTGGATCGGTCAAAACCCCTTCCTACTTCCCTTCAAAATGAGTTCATCCCTGAAGAAGTTCTGCTTTCTCTGACCAGTGCGGCCAATGCTGGTCCTTGTCCTGAAAACTTACTGCCTCCTAAGAAAATTAAAACTCCAAAGGTGTGTGTGTGTGTGTGTGTGTGTGTGTGTGTATAAAGTACTTGGGAACATTTATCTTGACATCCAGTTCATTAAGTATTTATTTAACATGTTTTATATTCCAGATTGTCTTAAGGATATTTTAAAATTAATTTCCTAGATTGAAAGCTAAAATATTTTGCATGAATACTTTCAAGGAAATACATGAGTATATCCATTAACCTGTTTCTGTGTGATTTACCTAAATGATCATTACTAGTCTTAGTCTTGATGTTTTTCTTTTTTAAAAAAAAAAAGTTACTTGTTTATTTATTTGGCTGACTTGGTCTTGATTGCTGCATATGGGCTTTCTCTAGTTGCAGAGAGCGGGGCCTACTTTCTCCTTGCAGCACGCAGGCTTCTCATTGCAGTAGCCCCTCGGTCATAGCCGAGCGCATGCTCTCGGGTGCCCAGGCTTCACTGGTTGCTGCATGTGGGGTTGTTAGTTGTGGTTCCTGGCCTCTCGAGCACTGGACTCAGTAGTTTTGGAGCCCGGACTTGGGTGCTCTGTGGCTTGTGGGATCTTCCCCAGCCTGGGAAGTCCTTGTGCCCTGCATTGCAAGTCAGGTTCTTAACCACTGTACCACCAGGGAAGCCCGGAGTCTTGATATTTTTCTTTCACTATTAAGTTGTTCTAGTTTCAATGATAATTCTTCTTGTTATCGAATAAGAATTACACTTTTTCTAAACAGTATCCAAATGCCTTTAATGTACTCAAAAATGATTAAGAATAGATTTCATTTGACTAGAGCGCCCTCTGCTGTGTACTCATGGTTGTTTTCTTTCCCCCAGGGTACTCTTCCTCGCTCTGTTGACCATGTCTGGCATAACCCTGTCCGAAGAAATAAGTTCAAATTCCTGATTGACCATCCAGTTTCCCTAACGGGAGCTGGAAGGTAAAGAAGGAAGATAGTGGGGTAGAGGCAGATGAACAGAGTCATTATCTCATTTTGTATGATTTCCTTGGGAGGAGCAGAACTGGAAAAATCACAGAATCATAGTTTTAAAGCTTAAAGTATCTTTAATGAACCAGCGTGCCATCTGAAGAGGGCATGGGTCTACCTTTTGTGTATGACTATTATCAGTAGGATGGCAATGGAAGCTGGCTCTTCTGACGTTTCACTCATTTAAATTTGCCTTGGTGTGCCTTTGTGTACTTGTCCCGTTACTCTCCTGTTCCTTATTGTACCCTAGCAGGAGGGACAGTATCAGGCAGAATGTCTTTGGGGCCTCTTTTATTTGCCCTGCTGAGAAGAGCTAGGTAACATAGTTTTATGACATGCAAAAACTTGAAAAATAAGTGCTTAGCCCCTGGTTTTCCTCAGAGCAAACCCTTAACCTTTACATGTGTGTGTGCTCAGTCGCTCAGTCATGTCTGACTCTTTGCAACCCCATGAACTGTAGTGCACCAGGCTCCTCTGTCCATGGAGTTTTCCAGGCAAGAGTCCTGGAGTGGGTTGCCATTTCCTACTCCAGGGGATCGTCCAGATCCAGGGATCAAACCCAGGTCTCTTGCGCCTCCTGCACTGGCAGGCAAATTCCCTACCACTGCACCACCGTCAAGGAAGTGATCAAATCAGCAAGTTATATTTGTTTTTATATCATTCCTAAAAATATCCAAAGTGTCAATATTTTCCCTGTGAAGATGGTGGTCTCCTAATTTTCTGTGTGTCGTTCATTTATCAACTTACTCCCTCAAAAAAAAACACAAACAACTGCCATGCTCCTTACTGAAATACCACTTAATAGTGAGTTTACAGTTACTAATACTTGGGTAGATTATTTGGTTTTTCTGAGTTCAGTTTCTTATTTGTAAAAAGGGAATAACAGACTCACTCCGTTCTGTGTACCTCCCAGGGATATAGAAAGCCCGAATGAGATAATGAATGCAAGGGCACTTGTAAACCTGTACACTGCTCTTACTGCTGTGTGAATATAAGGTGTTATTCCTCAGTTATGTCTCAGTGCTAGAAAGAGTGGCAGAAATTTAGGCTATGGACTTCTCTGTTCTGGGGCTCTGGTGTCATAAGTATCGGTACGTTATTTTATGCCAGTGGACCATGACTTTAATCATTACCATTTAATAATTAGTAGTTATGAGATATTTGAAGTACTTTTGAAAAATTATTAGCTCTGAGTGCAGCAATAATGTGACATTAAAATGTTAATGTCAAATGACACCTAAGTAGCAATTTTTAAAATGTGAGATCTGTAGTAGGTAAGACAGGATAGTGGCCTCTCTGAAATGTCCTCACTGGAGTCCTCGGACACTGTGGATACATAACCTTACATGGCAAAGGTTACCCTGATTTGGCATTGGCAAGAGATAAGAGGAGGGTGACGATAAAATCCATAAGTGTTAGTGACGAATATTGAGGACAAAGGATGGGACAGAATCAATCGTGGATACTGAAATTTTTGATGAGTAGAGTGGTGGTGCTAACTGACAGAATTAGTGATTACAGAAGGATGACACGTTAGAATGCAGGAGAAATATTTAGTAACTAGAAGTTACTAAAAGTATCTAGAAGTAACAAGTATGATAAGGTGAGATTTGCTAGCATAGCCAAGGGAGACCGTGTAGGGAAAGCGCAGAGGAATGAGGCTAGGATATTGTGGAACATTTCCATTTGGCAAGCAGGAGGTCACAGAGATATCCAAGAAGGAGTGAGTGGGACGAGGGAACCGAGGGAGTCCAGTCATACAGAGGGCAGGGGAGAGGAGAGTGTTTTTAGAAAGTGAGGTGATCAACCCTGGAAAATACCCCAGAAGAAGAGTGGAAGATGAGAACTGGTGACTTAACTGTAGAAAGTCATCCTCAGCTTTCTGGAGCATGATTTCAGCAGAGAGATGGGAATGAAATCAGAATTGCAGGGAAATTGTAAAATGTCTAATGTTGAGCAGAAAGTGCGAGGCAGATGAAGGTAACTGGATGACAGTGCACAGTCAAGGGAAGATTTTTAGAAGCAGAAACGACCTGAGTTATAGACCGGAGGGAATGTTCCAAGAGAAAAGGAAATACACAGAAATTATAATTGATGGAATGAGATCCCCAAGGATGTGGGCAAAGATGAAATGAAGGACTGAAGTGGAGGAAATAATCCTGGGGAATAGAATACATCTTAACCTGAGGTTGAAGGAAAAGAGAAAGAAGTTTGAGGTGGAGAAGAGGAAGGATGTGGGGAAAAACCCTAATGCCTCAGCCTTCTAAGTAAAGTATGAGGTAAGGAGACCAGTTTTGTGTCCCTTTTAACCCACTAGAAGGATGTGTGTGGGCATTACCCACTTTTATCCAGTAGCCAAACAAAAAACTTATTTTGTATTTTTTAATCTTAGGGATATTTCTTTTCTGTATGATGTTAAATACGTTAAAGGAGAGACGAGGGAGAGTGCAGTTTGTCCCCCACGAGCGCACCATGCACTGCAGTCAGGTGATGGTATCATTGTACCTCATAAGGTAAATCAAGTATTTGAAAAATAACTTCCTCTCCCGCTACCTAAAAAAAAAAAAATCCTCAAAATATAAAGCCATGTGAAACTCTAACGGCCTGCATTGTTTAGGTTTTCTAATTTTTTCATGGCACTTTTCTAATTTTTTCGAGAAAAGGGAATTTACTGGGAGAAGATCAAATGTATCTTAAGCAGTTTTCCAAACTACAACTATTTAATCTTGAAAATACAGTATAGGAGCCTAGATTTTTTTTTTTTTTTAAGAAACCCACAGTTTAAAGTTGTAGAGTACTTAAAAGTAACACAACATCATAAATCAGCTAGATTTCAATTTAAGAAAAGGCAGAAAAAAAAGTTGTAGAATTCTTATTTTTGGCAGGTTGCTAAGGTAAATTTGAAATAACTCTTCAATTTTCAAGTCAATAGATTTCTTTGTTATCTAATACTAAAACCAAGATTGTTCTTTAATTCATGGTTAATTTTTTAACCTGTTTTCTGCTAAAAGTTTATTATTCCTTGCCATGACCCATATTGCTAACTGTTGTTATTTCTCTAATCAAAATCTCTTAATAAATAGTATCCTTTTGGGATAGCAATTAGGATTTATATGACTCATCTAATGTTTTTATTCTTGTTCTTTCTTTTTAAGCCAAAGAAACTAACAGATACATTGATTCCTGAAGAATTTCATATTGTGTCAAATACAGGAGTTTCAGGTTTAGAGTGTTTTGATGAGTGAGTACTGGGGTATATACTGAATATCTGACAAGTTGAGCTGTTTCCTGCTTCCTAGACATAGAGGAACCTGAGCAATTCAGTCATGTTCCTAGGCAGTTGTTTGGTCACTGAGTTGTGTCTTACTCTTTTGTGACCCAATGGACTGTAGCCCGCCAGGCTCTTCTGTCCATGGGATTTCCCAGGCAAGAATACTGAAGTGGGTTGCCATTTCCTTTTCCAAGGGATCTTAACCCAGGGGTCGAACCTGTGTCTCCTGCATTTGGCTGGCAGATTCTCTACCACTGAACCACCAGTGGAGCCTTTTCCTAGTCAATATCTACAATAAAATGAGTAAACGTTCGGCTTAACATGCTAATAAAATTTAAGGAAGGTATCAAAAACTAATGAAAAATGTCTTACTTAAAAGAGTTTGAAACAACAAGAATTTACTGTATGGTGCAGGGAACTGTGCGATTATAAAATATTCAATATCCTGTAATATCTTCAATATCTTGTAATAACCTATAATGGAAAATATTCTGAAAAAAAATACATATATATAACTGAGTCAGTTTGCTGTGCACCTAAAAGTAACATAATATTGTAAATCAGTTATATTTCAATTTTTAAAATTTTGAGATTTTCGTGATTAAATTGTTCTCTTTTTCCTATTGTTTAATTTTGAATGAAAAAAATTAGATCTTTGTTCTGAATGCTTGCTTCCTCTTTAGAAATGGTTTTGAGCAACGACGAAGGAAAGTATCCCTCTAAGTTGAAACCTTGTAATGCATGCTCTAGGGCTTAACTCCAGACTTCAAACTAGTCATTTCCAGTTTTCTTTGATTCCTGCTTAATGAGTTTGAAAATGGTTTTATTTTCGGAAACAACACTTGAATGTTGCATAATTTGAAATTTGAAAAACTAAAACTGTGGACTAGTTTTTATAGTAAAATATCCAGAAGCTGTCATTCATTTCACCTTATCCAGTACATATGTTATGTGGCATTTCGTTAAATGGTGGGTTTCAGAACAGTATTGTGCCAAAGGGAACTAAATGCAACTCATTTTGGGGGGTGACTTTTAATTTTTTATATAATTTTAAAGTTATAAAAATGTTACAAAAATAAGACAAGGAACTCCCATGTACTCTCCTGACTTACTGAGTAATTACATTTTGCCTAATTTGCTTTAATACACACATAAACACACTCTTAAACTATTCAAGAGTAAGTTGGAGGCCTTCATAACATTTTGCCACCAAATACTTTAGTGTGTGTTTCCTTACAACGCGCTAGTTATAGATCCTGTTGATAACTTTTTTAGCTCCATCATCCTCATATGTACTAGTTGCTGTTTTACAATATAGACTCATAGATTTCTCCCTTTTTTTGGTGAGTCATATTTCTTCGCTATCATTGATGTTCAAGTTTTTCCTGATTTTGCTAATGCCAGCTCCTTTGAGCTGGCTCTTGTGTTCTTTAGGCACGTGCCCGTTTTCTCTTATTCTCAGGCTCAGTGAGATTTTCAGGTTCATCTTGGATTTCCCAACTCCAGCTCTGAAATGAGCTATGAGTCACTTCTTCGAGAAGTACTGTTTTCCTTTTCGTGGAGAAGAGTTCTCAGAAACCAAGATCTGGGTGCTAGGTGTACTCATTGCTCCCAGGGTATCATTGTTTTTAGTCCCTCTCACACACTCACATTTGAAACTATTCTGAGCCTTTACAGTCCCTGAATATTTTTCACGAATCTTAATTCTGAAAATGGACCAAACCAACTGTGTTCCAGTAGGGGGCAGAAACAAAGTAAATGTTTTTCAACTGGAGGAAGAAAAAAGATATATAAATAGCAATGATTTTGAAGAATTGCCATGTGGTTCTCATTGTGATACCCACTTAGGTATAGGCACGTACTTCCAGGTGACAAATGTGTATGTTGGGCATCAGGAAAACTGGGTTTGGTTTCATCTCTAGTTCTTATTAATTTTGTAACCTGTTTAGTCACTTAACTTTGTTGACTTTGGTGTTCTTAGAACATTCTTCCACCTTTGATAGGTCATTTTTTTTAATGAACCAAAGAAATTTCTGTATTGTGATATATTGGAAAATGTGATTAATGCTCTTTTACTTAAATGTTTTAAATCTAAGTATCTGTGTCTATAGATGTCTAAGGCTATTTAAGTATGATCTTGTGTGTAAAACAATGGACCTTTCTGATTGTCTCCAAGCTTCTCAATTCTGTGAGATCTTAAGTTTTTCATGTTTTCTTATGTGATAAATAGGCCAAACAGTTTTCTTACAATAGCATTTCCCTGTCTTATTTATTGCAGCAAATACACTACTCTCCTCACAGACAGCGAAAATAGGTTATTGCTCTTCCCATCCATGTAAGTACAGTTTATTTTGAGAATGTTTCTAAGAAAGAATAACTATATATTTTTCCTTTTTATTGATAGTTTATTACACAAAAATAATAAATATCATAGAAACCCAAGACAGTGATTGCCTACATTTCTGTCATTTAATCAGTGCTTTCTTTGTCCAACTGCATGTTGATTCTTTACATATTTATAATAACATCAAAGTGCTAGAAAACACTTTTTTAAAAAATTGCCATTTTAAATTTTTTTTTTTGGTTCTTATTTTTAAATTTTATTGTGGGAAGAATATTTAATATGAGATCTACCCTCTTAATAAAATTGTAAAAAAAAATAAAATTGTAAGGGTGAAATACAGTGTTGTTAATTATAGGCACAGTGTTATACAGCAAAACTCTAGAACCTTGCATTATTGAAATATTATGCCCTTGATTAGCAACTTTTCATTTCCTCCTCCCCACAGCCCTTGCAGACTGCTGTTAAACTCTCTGATTCTATGAGTTTGACCATTTTAGGTACCTCATGTAAATGGAATCAAGCAGTGCTTGTTCTGTGACTGGCTTATCTCACTTAGCATGATATCCTCTTGGTACATTCATGTTGTTACATAGTGAAGTATTTTCTTTTTTTTTAAGGCTGAATAATATTCCTGTGTGTGTGTGTATACTTCTTCATTCATTCATCGACGGACCTTTAGGCTGTTTCCACATCTTGGCTATTGTGAATAGAGCTTCAATGGCTATTGTGAATAGAGCTTCAGCGAACATGGAGTGCTAATCCCTCTCCGAGATCCTTTTTTTGGGGGTGGGGGGCCATGCTATGCAGCAATCAGGATCTGAGTTCCTTGACTGGGAATCAAACCTGTGCCCCGTGCAGTGGAAATGTGGATTCACTGGACCACCAGGAAGTCCCTCTCTTTGAGATCTTGGTTTCAAGTCTTTTAAGTGGGATTACTGAATATATATAAAATACCTTTATATTCTACATTTAACTATTAGTATTTCTCCATTTTGCTATAGGCTTTTTTTTTTCTTATCTATCCTTTTCCATTTTCTTTTTGATTGTGAAGTATCTGGTATTAACACCTTGTTAGCCAATATTAACAACTTGTAGCCAATATTAACAGCATGATGTTTATCACTCCACATTTTTCTGTGTTATAGTCTTACTCAGTAGGTATATAAAATTTTTTTTGAGGGAGGAGAACAGAACATTATTTTCTTTTATGAAAAAGAGGATCATACTATTTGTATTTTTTTGGGTTTTGTTTTGTTTTTGTATTTTGTTTTACTGTATTATTGATATCCCACAAGATTAGTACGTACAGGTATAATGCTTTAAAATGCCATTAATAAAAATTAAAATTAAAATTAAAATTAAAAAAAATAAAATGCCATTAATATTCCATAGTATGTACATTTTCTTTATACATATTATGTTCCTTTTGAGCATGACGTTTTGTAACATTAATTATATAAATCTGCCATCTTAATCTTTTAGGAAACCTAATAAGAGAATAGAAGTGGTCCAACTGAATGATGTGATGGACACTATGCTAGAGAGGGCTGGTGTGGAAAATCAGGAATATACAGGGCCAACCAAGGTAAGTGCAAACATCAGTGAAAACTGTTAAGAGCATTTGCTCTGGAAGTAAAATGCCTGGATTGGAATCCTGACCCTGCCATTTATTAGCTGGTGACCTTGGGCAGGTCATTTAATGTATTTGTGCCTTGATTTCCTCATCTGTAAATTACAGATAATTCTATTTACCTCATAAGGCTGTTGTGGAGATTAAATGACATAATGAATGTAAAGTGCTTAGGACAATGCTTGACATGTGGTAAACACTGTATAATTCTTTATTATTGTTATTGTATTTAACCAAATATAAGGCACCATTGATTATAAAACCCTTGTATTTCATGTACCATTAAAAAACACTGCCAATTAAACCATGGTTTCTTACCACTTGTACTTTTTATTTTGCACCTAATGAAAGGGCTTTTTCAGTCTTACATAGATATAGATTTTTTTTCTTTATGGGGCTATTTCTCTTTTATTTTGTAGTTTTATTTCTATAGAATTTGAAATTTATAGACAAGTTCAGTATAAGGCACTGCTATGTGATCTTTACCCAGATTCGTTAATTGTTTGCATTGTGCCCTGTTGGCTTTATCATTCTCTTTCTCTCTGTATACATCCTCCATGTGTATGGGTGTTTTCCTGAACCATTTTAGAGTAAGCTGGCAACTTCATGCATCTTTATCACCGAACATTTTAGGGTATGTTTCCTATGAATAAGGACATTCCTTTATATATCTATAATACAGTTATCAAAATCAGGATATTTAATGTTGATATGAAAATATTATCTACTACAGTTCATATTCAAGTTTCAAATTTTATTAACTGTACCTGTAATGGCTTTTATAGCTATTTCCCCCTCTATTTCAGGATCCCAGGTCACACAGTACTTTTAGTTGTCATGTTCTTGAAACTGTTCTTTGGTTTTCTTAACTTTGATATCTACAGAATGTTCCTCAATTTTGGTTTGTCTGATGTGTAATTATTCAATTCAGGCTTTGTATTTTTGGCTGGTATAACATAGTAGTAATATTGTGACTTTCTCAGTGCATCATATAAAGAGGTACATGATTAGATTTATTGATGTATCATTTTTATATATGTTTATAAAGAAAAATGTAAGTGAGCAAATTAATCTAGGTATTTCAAAAACTTACACTACAACTTCCGAGTGCTTACCCCCTAAGATGTCTTTTACTGGCAAGACTATAATAAATACTGATTGTCTTACTTATCTTTTGCCAGATGCACAAGCTGCTTCATATACTGAAGAAGGAACAGACCATTTATAACACAGTATTTCATGAACTGATTCGACAAGTCAGTGTGGACTGTGCAGATAGAGGGGAACTACTGTCCAAAATCAGGTTCGAGCTGTTACTGGAGTATGCCAGTTTCCTCCTGAATTTTGTATTGGAATTATACTTATATCTGTTTTCAGAAAATCACAAAAATATATGTCTCTGTTCTGTTGATAATAAGGGACCCAAGTGTATTTCTATTCTATTTTATATAGTAAAAGCTTATTATCTGAGAACTTCCTGAAGTTGATTTCTGTTGGGATGTTTGACACCCTCTTCTTTTATGATGGGGAGTGAAATGCTATGTGAAAAAGTAGAGACAGATAGATTCTGAAGACAGACCAGTCTGGTTTTAAATCATCATCTAGGTGTATGACCTTGGTAAAAATCTATACCTTAGTTTTCTTATCTGTAAATGAAGATAATACCTATGTGAAAATTTTCATTTGTCTTTTTGTTCACTTGTAAATGACATTTACTGAGTGTCTACTATGGTTCAGGCATTAAGATGCTTCACAGAATTGTGGTGAGGTTTAAATGAGAGCACAGAAGTAAGTAGGTGCTCAGTACAAATGATTATGATAGATTATGATTATAAATACTATTAGTACTATAATTCTTCTCCTTATGGCTATGGTACTTTCCAAAAGCTGAAAGGAATAGTAGAATACTGGGTTCTGATTACATATCTGCAGCTTACTTGCCCTGGAACCATAGGCAAATTATTAGATCTCTCTGATTATCTGTATCTCCTGAATGGGAATTAACAGTGTACATGTGCCCTATTTGTCCGCTGTCTGATTTGTGGAAACAGAGTGTGCCTATCTGACAGTACTCATTAACTAGAAGCAAAGCCATTAGCAGGAGACTGATCAAGATTAGAACGCTAAGGAGTAAGCTGTTGGAACACCACCAAGAGCTGCAGAATGCCAAATCAGAATGAGGATGGGGACAAATGAAGGCTGAGTTGTCACTCTAAGAACAAAGTCAGGAAGGACAGATGAGGAATCAATTGGAGAGGAATTAGATGACGGTATCCAAAGTTTCTTTAGTGAGAAATTGATGTGAGTGGAACTCTTCCAGCTGATTTTAGGAGTTAGCTTTTACAGGCCAAAATAGGGTGGGCCCCTGTTCCAGGAAGTCTAGACAGAAAGAGACAGGGAAATCAAAGCCAGAATTCTTTAACAAAAATGAAGTCAGACGCTAGGGAGACAGAAATACTAACTTCAAAATGCCAGCAATAGGATCAGAACAGGGCTTGAAATGGGCTTCCCTGGTGGCTCAGAGGGTAAAGAATCCTGCAGTGTGGGAGACTTGCATTCAGTCCCTGGGTTGGGACAATCCCCTGGAGAAGGGAATGGCAACCCGCTCCAGTATTCTTGCCGGGAGAATCCCCATGGACAGAGGAGCCTGGTGGGCAACAGTCCATGGGGTTGCAAAGAGTTGGACACGCTGAGCAACTAAACACAGCACACAGGGCTTCAAAGCTAAGAATTTAGAATAGGGTAGAGTTGGAGTTAAGAATACAAAGTAGGTGGGGATAAACCATGAGGTTTCAGGATGATTGCTGGGAACATTCATGATGTATTTGTGGAATAGTGAAACACTTTGTCGGTTCAGCATAATCTAATGTCCACTATTTTGTTGTGGTAGGAGTTTTTTTTGAAGAACTAGAGCTCACCTTCAATGAGGAAGACATCTGTTGTCCTCAGGCTGGTATCTTACAGAGTCCTCCCTGTTTCACAAGATTTTGGGAGGATCCAATAGATATCCCCAGCAAATGGTAACACCTCGCATGCCCCAGAAATACTCTATATCAGCCCCTAGCTGTTTGCTTGTACGTCTGTTTATCACTAGTTTTCTGCTTTATGTCTTTCTGATCAGCTTGTGTGTGTGTCTTTTCATGCAACTGTCTCTCAGGATTGTTGGTATAGAAGGAGGGTTTCATATGAAACAGAGGTTCATAATAGCTGTTTTTTATAAGGGGAGAATAACTGACAGATTGGTTATAAGCTGAGTAAGACTCACAGAAATAGGGCTACCACAGTAATCATTTTTGGTTGACATTATGTTTATCTTTGTATGCAGACACCTGACTTTTTTTCCGGTTGTTATTTTTTTCCAGTATTTTATGGGAATTTTCAAATATACATATAAAAATGGAAAGAATTTTACTGTGAGCATACATACATCAGATTCTGCCATTAATATACTTTTCTTGCTTTATCGCTTATCTGTCTATCTAGCCATCCTGGTATTTATCCACCAATTTTGTGTACTTAAAAGTAAAAAGGCAGACATCAGTGTATTTCCCTTAGATACTTCAGCATGTATGTCATGAATCAGTTCATTAGTTATTTGCCGTTTTGTTTCTTCTGAGTCTCATTCATGATGGTGTAATTGCGAGTGTTTTCCAATCTTTGCTTGTGTGACTAATAATGTGGCTAATCTTAACCATGAAATCCTTAGGGTATAAATGATGGATGCTTCCTGAAGAGATGATTTGCATTTTTTCTCTCCTGGAATCCTGGCTTCCTCCTATACCCAGGTTGCCTGCTTTGAAGAAAGCCCAAGGCTTGGTCTCTGGGACCCAACGTTAGCTTGGTCTCTGGGACCCAACGTTAGCTTGGTCTCTGGGACCCAACGTTAGCACTTTTGCTGGGCCACCTCTAATCTTGCGTTTTCCTGGTGAATGATTTTTACTGGTTACCACTTCCCACCCCATTGTTAGCTTACTGTATTTAGTTTGTTGCTCTTGTGTTGTTGTTTTTGTTTTTTTCCATTTCTAGAGGCTTGTGTTTCTTTCTGCGAGTGAGGTAATACTTCAGAAAGTATGCTTTATCATGGATATAATTGTGTGTGTGTTTTGTAAATAATTAATTTATTTTAATTGGAGGATAATTACTGTACAATATGGTGATGGCCTCTGCCGTACATCAGCGTGAATCATCCGTAGGCACACGTGTAACCCCTCCCTCCTGAACCCTCCTCCCCCTCCCTCCTCACCCCATCCCTCCAGGTTGTCTCAGAGCACGGCTTTGGGTTCCCTGTGTCATACATCAAACTCTCACTGGCTGTCTATTTTACACATGGAAATGTGTATGTTTCAGTGCTGTTGTCTCAAATCATGCCATCCTCTCCTCCTCCGACTGTGTCCAAAAGTCTGTTCTTTATGTCTGCGTCTCCTTTTCTGCCCTGCACATAGGATTGTTGGTACTGCCTTTCAGATTCCATATGTATACATTAATATATGATATTTGTCTTTCCCTTTCTAACTTACTCCATTCTGTACAATAGGCTCTAGGTTCATCCTGTAGTTGTGTTTTAATGGAAAAGCCCTTCGGAGTGTGTTGTTCCTATATCGCCATAAGGGAAAATCCTAAAGAAAGCGTTTTAAAAATTGGTGCTTCCCAGTGAATGAGCTGCACACTGAGCTGATTAACTCCCTGTCACTTTAAGTGTGTAAGCAAGGGCTGGATAATTCTTTTTGTCAGTGGCTGAGAGATTCAACCAAATGATTATTCCAACTCAAAGATATTATAATCCTGGGGTCTCAGTTTTTAGAATATAATACCTAGATCACTTTTAAAATAAATGAAGACTTCTCAGTTATGGTATTCATAGTTTATCATCTAGAATCATTTCCAAATATTTTGTTTGATGTTGTTCAGAAGCAAGAGAAATTACTTACTGTACTTAGGGACTTACAGTTGGTGTCCTACATTTTGGTCAATTTGAGAAAAGTGGTTTTATTCATGAATTTAATTTATAAAAATCCCACTCTATTCAAGATACTGTCAGATGTTGTAAATGAATAAATATGTAAGATATAGTTTTTATCATCATAGAGTTTCTAAATTAGAAGAAGAAATAGAAGAAGTCGTTATTTTGTTCTACATCTCAGACATTATGTTCCAAATAACTATGACTCTGGTTAAAATTCTCCATAGTTCATTCACTCGGCATTCAGAATTCATTCATGAGATGGCAAGAATTCACAGCCTAGGTCTTTCTCTAGCTTGTTCTTCGCGCATAGCTTTTATGAGTGTCTGTTCACTGTTTCTTTCCTTAAAATTACTTTTCTCTCTCACATACTTTCTGGCTCCTGTTCCTTTCTGCCTGATGTCTTGTCTTCCTTTTTCTCATGCAGAGAGCGGTATGTACAAATGCTTGACCAAATTGCCCGGCAGATGATCGACTTCTACAAAGACATGGTAACTCAGCGAATGATGGACCAGCGCATTTTAGAAGAACTGTACAATTTTAAGAATGTGATTGAGGAACTGACCAGGTAAAAACTGTGCTTATCAAAGCTTTGTCTCTAAAGAGAGTAAAAGATACTCAGGGAAAGTAGAGATTAAAGGGCTCTCTTACTCTGATTTCATGTTTTGCAAGAGAACAGAAAGGCCTAGATAGAGATGCAGAGACATGGGTTACCTAGGTTAACACAAAACTAGGGCTCTGTGTATATTTGATAGTTGTTCTTCCTTCCAAAATAGAGGTGCTTATCTTAATCTGGTTTATAGAGCAGTGCCATGATTATGGATGTTAAGGTTCAAATCCCGAAGAGAATAAGCAGTCTGTGTAACAGCTATCACATTTTGTGATTGGCTAGATGTTAGTGGCAGGAATGAAGACAATAGAATAGACATGCCAGAGGGTAGGATAGAGCAGCCTTAAGGCCTTGGCTGCCAGCATCTGCCCTCACTCCATTCTAGAGAGCTCTCCACATCTTTCTGCTTCTTCTAGCCAGTCTGACTCCATTGCTAAACCTGGTTAGAGTTGACTTGAATGAATACTAGATTTCTTGCCTTGGTTTATAGGGCAGACAAACTGGGAAGAGATATATGCATGATAACTGAGAAGATTCCTGAGTATAAATCTGATTTCCTAGGCAGAAACTTTTTCAAAATCTTCAGTTATGACTATAAAATTGGCTTGCTCTATTTCAGGGAACTGTGTCTGGTTCGGGCACATGATATAAAATTAACAAAGGAAGCAGAGAAGGCCCACAGAGATTTGGCACAAGCTCTTTTAGACGCTGAAAAGAATGCCAGGTGAGTTACCAAATGTTAGCCATTATGTCATATTTGCTTCATACCTTCTTTCAAGAAATAAAATTTTTTAGAAGAATTTGAAATTTTTTAAAATTACAGCAGTTCCGGAAGGAGTTAACATACATAAAGCTCATTGTATATATTAACTCTTCCACACACTGTTGTAATACACATCTTGTGTCTCCTTGTATGAAAGTTTTCCAGGGGTGTAAAACCTAGAAGTGGAATTACTGAGTCAGGGCATATTCTAACCTTGTCTTGCTAGATGTTACCAAATACTCCCCAAAGTAGTTATACCAGTGTATCCTCTAATCAGTGTATGAGATTTCCCTTTTGCTCATATCTTTTATAGTCTTATAAATATGAAAATGTATCTGGTTTTTGTTTGCATTTTCCAAGTTAGTAGTTAGTAATGTGAGTCTAGTTCTCTTTTAGATGTTAGTGACTCTACTGAGGTCCTAATGTTATTATTCTATTTCAGGGACTTAGCCGACTTTTTCTGTAAAGGGCCAGATGGTGAGATATGGTTTCTACTACAACTCTGCCTTTGTCAATGTGTGCCATTGTAGTGCAAAAGCAGCCAAGGACAATACCAGAACATCAGTGTTCTGAAAAAATTTTATTTACTGACACTGAAATCTGAGTTTATAACATTTCCATTTACTACAGAATATTATTCTCCTATTGTTTTTTAACCACTAAAAACTATTAAAAAGTAAATCAAATACATAAAAAATTTTAAAGTAAAGTTCTTAATTCATAGGGTATACTAAAACAAGCGATGGGCCAGGTTTGACCCGCAGGCTGTATTTTTCTAACTTCTATTTCATTTTCACATTCTATTTCGTTTTCTGTTAGAGTTCTGATTACTAGGAAGCTCTTGGGTATGTATCAAAAGATATATCTCATTGCATTCTAATTTCATATTTAGTTGATTTAAGATATTATATTATCATAGAAGTAGTACATGTGCCTTTTAAGAAAATTAATAAATACAATCAAAAATAAATTTTAAAAAAAATCACAGTTTCACTCCCTATAGATTACTACTGTAAATACCTTAGTGTATATTCTTATGGGTATTTTTTCTGTGTATATGTGCATATGTGCATTATTTAAACCAAAGTTGCATTGTACATACTTTTAGCCTGTTTTTTCAGTCAATAATCCATACCTGTTTCAGCAAATTTTTACCTCATATATTACCCAATTCTTTTTTTTTTTTTTTAACTTTATTTATTTGGCTGCACTGTGTGGCATGTGGGATCTTAGTTCCCTAAGCAGGGGTTGAACCTGGGACTCCTGCATTTAAAGCATGAAATCTTAGCCCCTGGACCACCAGAAAAGTCCCCACCCAATTCTTATTAGAATGTTCTTAATTATTCCCCAAATGAATTTTACATTGGGTTGTCCAAACCAGTACCCAATCTAGTACCACACATTGTATCTTATTCTATGTGCCTTTTAATCCAGCATTATCTTTTGCTTTTTTTTTTTAACATGTTAAAGAGTGACCATATTTTCTAAATGTCAAGAAAAACACAAATTTATATAAAATATAAATTCGAAAATAACTTTCTGACTTGTATTCTGTTT
The DNA here is from genome assembly GCF_032405125.1 of Capricornis sumatraensis. Classification (NCBI taxonomy): domain Eukaryota; kingdom Metazoa; phylum Chordata; class Mammalia; order Artiodactyla; family Bovidae; genus Capricornis; species Capricornis sumatraensis. The sequence continues at coordinate 67,956,063 of NC_091082.1, forward strand.
TGTCGCTTGCTAGAATGAAGGGTACCTTGATCATTTTTTGTCCACTGAATGTACTACTGTTTTCTGTAGCGAAGTCATCCTTGTTATCGTAGTAAATAACTGCCTTATACGCTGTCTTTTATCCTCTGATCTCTGATATTACCTCTCCATCCTCTTTCTGAGCTGATGACCTTGCTTTCTAAAATACAGAAGCAAACTGAAGAGAGAGCTCAGTTCTCTCATCTCCCCACCCCCCTTCATCTGTGCTCATACATTTGCTCTTTCCTTCTCTCACTGTGGATAAACCGTCTCCTTTCTAAGGTCAGTCTCTCCATTTGTGTCCTATTACATCCGCTCTTAAGTACTCTTGATATTTTCAGCAAATATTCCCTCTTTCTCCTGTATCATTAATATTTCCCTGTACTTGATCAGTCACACCAGTATACAAATATGCTGTAATTGCACTTATCTTAAAAACAATAACAAAAGAAAACCCCCCTTCCCCAGACCCCAAAACTTCCAAGTCTCTGAGGACGACAAATCCCCTTCTAGCTGTGGCTCCATTTCTCTGTTCCCCTTACAACAGACTTCCTCAAAAGGTTGTCATACTCCTTTTTCTCTACTCTGTCCTCCTGTTATCACTTGAACCCACTCCAGTCAGGCTTTCAACCGCACCATCCCACCAAATTGCACTTGTCAGAGTCACCATTGACTTCCATATTATTATATCCAAAGGCCCATTCTCAGTTCTCATTTAGCTTGACTTACAGCAGCATTTGTCATAACTGACCAGCTGCTTTTACTTAAAACAATGTCTTTTAGTATATTATGCTGTCCTAGTTTTCCTACTGCTTTGCTCTTGGCTCCTTATCGATATCCCTTACAGGTTCCTTTCATCTCGCCAATTTCTATTTATTTATTTGAAGTATAGTTGATTTACAGTGTTGTGTTAGTTTCTGGTGCAGAGCAAAGTGATTCAGTTGTGTGTGTGTGTGTGTGTATCAGTTCAGTTCAGTTCAGTTCAGTTGCTCAGCCATGTCCAACTCTTTGCGACCTCATGAACTGCAGCACTCCAGGCCTCCCTGTCCATCACCAACTCCCAGAGCCTACCCAAACTCATGTCCAGTGAGTCAGTGATGCCATCCAACAATCTCATCCTCTGTCATCCCCTTCTCCTCCTGCCCTCAATCTTTCCCAGCGTCAGGGTCTTTTCAAATGAGTCAGTTCTTAGCATCAGGTGGCCAAAGTATTGGAGTTTCAGCTTTAATATCAGTCCTTCTGATGAACACCCAGGACTGATCTCCTTTTGGATGGACTGGTTGCATCTCCTTGCAGTCAAAGGGACTCTCAAGAATCTTCTCCAACACCACAGTTCAAAAACATCAATTCTTCGGCGTTCAGCTTTCTTTATAGTCCAACTCTCACATCCATACATGACTATTGGAAAAACCATAGCCTTGACTAGATGGACCTTTGCTGGCAAAGTAATGTCTCTGCTTTTCAATATGCTGTCTAGGTTGGTCATAACTTTCCTTCCAAGGAGTAAGCGTCTTTAATTTCATGGCTGCAGTCACCATCTGCAGTGATTTGGAGCCCCCAAAAATAAAGTCAGCCACTGTTTGCTCATCTGTTTGCCATGAAGTGATGGGACCGGATGCCATGATCTTCGTTTTCTGAATGTTAAGCTTTAAGCCAACCTTTTCACTCTCCTCTTTCACTTTCATCAAGAGGCTCTTTAGTTCTTCACTTTCTGCCATAAGGGTGGTGTCATCTGTATATCTGAGGTTATTGGTATTTCTCCCAGCAATCTTGATTCCAGCTTGTGGTTCTTCCAGCCCAGCATTTTTCATGATGTACTCTGCATATAAGTTAAATAAGCAGGGTGACAGTATACAGCCTTGACGTATTCCTTTCCCTCTTTGGAACCAGTCTGTTGTTCCATGTCCAGTTCTAACTGTTGCTTCCTGACCTGCATACAAGTTTCTCAAGAGCAGGTCAGGTGGTCTGATATTCCCATCTCTTTCAGAATTTTCCACAGTTGATTGTGATCCACACAGTCAAAGGCTTTGGCACAGTCAGTAAAGCAGAAATAGATGTTGTTTTGGGAACTCTCTTGCTTTTTCAATGATGTAGCGGATGTTAGCAATTTGATCCCTGGTTCCTCTGCCTTTTCTAAAACCAGCTTGAACATCTGGAAGTTAACGGTTCATGTATTGCTGAAGCCTGGCTTGGAGAATTTTGAGCATCACTTTACTAGCATGAGAGATAAGTGCAATTGTGTGGCAGTTTGAGCATTCTTTGCCATTTTCTTTCTTTGGGATTGGAATGGAAACTGACCTTTTCCAGTCTTGTGGCCACTGCTGAGTTTTCCGAATTTGCTGACATATTGAGTGCAGCACTTTGACAACATCATCTTTTAGGATTTGAAATAGCTCAACTGGGATTCTATTGCCTCTACTAGCTTTGTGTGTATATATGTATATATATATAAGCTGGAGATAGAATATATATATAAATATACTTTTTCATATCCCTTTCCATTATGGTTTATTATAGGATATTGAACATAGTTCCCTGTATAATACAGTAGGATCCTGTTTATCTGTTTTATATATAGGAGTTTGTATCTGCTAATCCCAAAGTCCCAATTTGTCCTTCTCCATTCCCTTTTCCCTTTGGTTAACCATAAGTTTGTTTTCTCTGCCTGCATCTCACCAGTTTCTAAGTGTTGGCATGCTCATTCTTGGATCTTTCTTCTTTCTATACTCATTTCCTAGGTGAATCTATTCAGTTTTGTGGCTTTAAATGCCATCATCTATATAGTCTCAATTCACAAATTTCTATCTCCAGCTTCAACCATGTCCACGAATTTGTATCTCTAGCTTGAGTCTTCTCTTTGAATCCCAGACGTGTATTCAACAGCCTTAACGTTTTGGCTTAGATGCTTAACATTTCCAAACTGAATTCCTGTTCTTCCCCTCAAATCCGCTCTTCCCACATGCCCTTCCCCTTTCCGTTAATGGCAACTCCCTCCTTCTAGTTTCTCCAGCAAAAAGTCCTGGCATTAGCCTTGATCCCTTTTTTCTCTCAAATCTCACATGTCTCCATTAGCAAATTCTGTCAGCTTTCATTATATATACAGAATCGTCACCACTTTAACTACTACCATCTGCATCTCTTGCCTGGGGTATTACAATAAACTTCTAAATGGCCTTTTTACTTCTGCCTTTACACTTTGTGAGTCTGTTCTCCACACACCAGCCAGTGTGATCTCTTAACACTTGACTCAAATGATATCATTTCTCTGTTCAAAATTTTTAAAAAATCACAGGACTTGTCCTACCGGAATTCCTCTGACTTCTGCTTTATTCTAAGTCTGCTTGTCTTTGTGCTGTTCTTTAAACACACTAGGGTGGCCTGCTTCAGGTCCTGGAGTCCTTCTCCCCCAGGCAGCTGTATGGTTTCCTCCCTCCTCCTTTTGGACCTTTGCTCAAATGTCTTATCAATACGGTCTTTCCTGACCCCTCTATTTAAAATTGTAATATACTTCATATTCTTAATCCCCTTTATCTGACTTATTTTTATCCACAGCACTATCACTACTTAATATAGTATGTTTTACTTTAGTTTATTCATTAGCTCTTCTAAATAAACTTCATAAGGGCAAAGTTTATTTTTAGTTTTTGTTTAGTTTTGAATATTACTTGGGATATAGCAGGCACTGAACAGATATTTGTTGAATGAATTAGAAAAATAAACTAGACCTTCTTTTGTGCTAATGTCCATTATAAGAACAAAACATCTTCAAAAATCAAAGAGAAGGGGAAGAAAAGAGAAGAAAAAGGTCTCACTTTCTTTAAACATTGGTGGTTCTGAAGTAGGATGGTTCCTGTTTTGCATGTGATTAGAAATCACAGGTAATATTTTTATAATGATTATTTTGTTGAAAATTTGGAAAATACAGACACACATAAATAAGAAAATAAAGAACATTCACAATTCTTTTAGAGTTAACTACTATTACTATTTCAATATGTTTTTCTTTTTTCTATATATTTTTTTAAAAATCATATAAAGCTGAATATAGACCATTATCATTTGGGTATTCTTGTTTTATGTTTTACACAAAAATTTTTTCCTATGTAGTACACTATTAAGAACATGATCTTTAATTAGCAACAGAGTATTTTCATCAGAGAGCTACATTATGTATTTTATTTGGCCAGTCCCTTGTTTTTGGACATTAAGGTTATTTCTGCATTTTTTCTTTGGCTGTTATAAACAAGGGTCATTAATTTTACTGCATAGCTAGTGCATTAATTTTAGTGTGTAGCTGTTAAGGTTATAGCTTGTTGAATTTTTACATGTATGTTCATCTGCATGACATCTATGGTGATTAATTTTTTTGCAGTTTGAACAAGTCGAAGTCTCCAAGTAGAAGGAGGCTTTAGGAACTGATGTTGGTGGTTAATGGCTTTCAATGAAATCAGAAGAATTTTATGTCACTAGCTTTTTATTGTTTCAGAAAAGTTAATGTCCTTGTTATTGTTTAGTTGCTAAGTCATGTGCAACTCTGTTGAGGCCCCATGAACTGTAACCTGCCAAGCTTCTCTGTCCATGGAATTTTCCGAGCAAGAATACTAGAGTGGGTTGCCATTTTCTTCTCCAGGGGATCTTCCCCATCTAGGGATAGAATCTGCGTCTCCTACATTGGCAGGCAGATTCTTCACCACCTAGCCACCAGGGAAGCCCTAATATTCTTTAGGAGGAAGTGTTTCAAAAGGTTTGTAAAAAGCTGCCAATCACTTTATAACTTCTGTGTTTGTATTTAATCTTGGAAGGGCTTTTAATTCAGTTAGAAGGAAAAGATATATTTTGGTAAACATGAAGAAAAAAGATTTAAGATAAAGGTACTTAATTAATTAAACTTAAGTTTTTGATTGGTAGAGAATTTCTTTAAATCTTATGCTAATTATATATAATTTTAAAATATAGCTCACAATTATTGGGCTTTGTGCCTTTGTATCTTCTTAGGAAAGAATTCTAAATTCAATGAGAAAAAAAAGCTAAAAACAGTTACATTACTACTACATGTATTTAGAATTTTTTGTTAAATATCTTGTTATACCACTAGAATACCATGGTGTGAAAATTCTAGAGAATAAAGAAGAATATGATGGAAAGTGTTTAGAGCAGGGAACAATAAATTAAACTTTTTCCTTAAGACCTCTGTAAGATTTATACATGAAATGTGAATATTTTTTCTTCTATTTTCCTGTATATTAATGTTACTAATATATCCAGCAGTTATGCCATAATTACCTTATGATGAGTTTTAAAGGAACAGATTGCCTGCTTTAGAACAAAGTTATTTTTTTGAGATGTGTATTTATGTATCTGTTTTTTAATTTTTCTTTTAGAATTGTAGAAGAATATCATGACTTATATACATTACAAAGAGAAAGGATGGAGAGTGATATTAAACAGTTAATGGCAGAAAGAGATATCTGGAGCTCAGCTACATATGAATTATCCGTAAAGGTTGTTTCATCTGAAATCAGCTTCTTTTTTGGCTAGATAAAGTTTCATTTTATAATTTTCAATAATCTAGACAAAAATTTTATTTTAAAATTTTTGTTGAAGTATGCTTGGTTTACAATGTTGTATTTAATTTCTGCTGTACAGCACAGTGACTCAGTTATACATATATCGACATTCTTTTTTCATCTTCTTGTCTGTTATGGTTTATCACAGGATATTGAACAGAGCTCCCTATGCTATACAGTATAGGACATTATTGTTTATCTGGCCTATATATAATAGTTTACATTTGCTAATTCCAAACTCCCAGTCCTTCCCAGCCTGACTCTCTTTCTCCCTTGGCAACCACAAATCTTTTCTCTATACCTCTGAGTCTATTATTGTTTTGTAGATGTTTGTTTGTGTTTAATTCCACATGTAAGTGATATCATGTTACTTGTCTTTGCTTCTGACTTCACTTAGCACTATAATCTCTGAAAGGGAAAGTGAAAGTCCCTCAGTTGTAACTCTCCAGGCCAGAATACTGGAGTGGGTAGCTATTCCCTTCTCCAGGGGATCTTCCCAACCCAGAGATCGAACCCAGGTCTCCTGCATTGCAGGCTGATTCTTTACCAGTTGAGCCACCAGGGAAACCCAAGAATACTGGAGTGTGTAGCCTATCTCTTTGCCAACGGATCTTCCCAACCCAGGAATCAAACTGGGGTCTCCTGCATTGCAGGTGGATTCTTTACCAGCTGAGCTACCAGGGAAGCCCTTGATAATCTCTAGGTCCATCCATGTTGCTGCAAATGGCATTATTTCATTCTTTTTAATGATTAAGTAATATTTCATTATGTATATTATATATATGTATGTATATATGTGTATATATATATACATACCATGTCTTCATAAAAATTTTTGTTAATTTCAATTTATTTTTAAAAAATTAGTTTGTATTGGAATATAGTTAATTTGCAATGTTGTGTTAGTTCTCCTGTACAGCAAAGTGAATCAGTTATATGTATATTTATATCCACTCTTTTTAAAATCCTATTCCAGTATAGGTCATTACAAGTTATCTGTCTTGTATATATTAGTGTGTATATGTCAATCTCAATGTCCCAATTTATCCCTTCCATCCCCTCTTTCCTCCTTGGTAATCATATTTGTTTTCTACATCTGTGACTCTATTTCTATTTAGTAGATTGGTTCTTTTGTACAATTTTTTTTAAAAATTCCACATATGAACATCATATGATACTTGTCTTTGTTTGACTTGCTTCACTTGGTAGGACAATTTCTAGGTCCATTCATGTTGCTGCAAATGGCGTTTCATTCTTTTTAATGGCTGAGTAATATCTCCGTGTGTGTGTATGTGTTTGTGTGTGTATGTGTTTGTGTGTGTATGTGTTTGTATGTGTGTGTTTGTGTGTGTATGTGTTTTTTTATGTGTGTGTGTGTGTGTGTGTGTGTGTGTGTGTGTGTATGTACCACATCTTCTTTATCCATTCATCTATCATTGGACATTTAGGTTGTTTTCATGTAGACAAAATCTTTAGAAATGAAGATATATATTTAATTAATGAATAATGCAACTATTCTATTATAAGCCTTGAAAAGGAAAAGTATTTTTTTCTCTTGTTTCTTCTCTACTGGGTACCTGTCTATTGCCCAATTAAGGGCTCTTTTTTTCACCAGAACCTATGAGTATGAGCAGGTATTCTATTTCTGTTGTTTGTGAATGTGTTAAAACTTTCAACTTTAATTAGATATTAATAAATTAGGGAAAGTGGTTCTTTTTTTTTAATGATTTAACTGTATTACGATCACTGGATAAGTCACTTTGGTTCTATTATTTAATACTTTGGTACCCAAGATGACAACTGAATTGAAATATAGCAGCCTGTCGACAATGACAAGATGCTATAGGAAAGTATTATGGCAACGTCCCACAATACAGTATTCAGTGTTTCCTGGTTGATTGCCTAATGTCACATCTGGAAATTACAATATTAACAGAAAATTATGACCCTAAACACATTGAAAATGTTGTCCTACTTTCCTCTGGAATAGTCGGATCTCATCTCTGACATGAAAGTTCTATTCTGATGCAGAACTTTAAAAGAGACATTGATATGTCCAGAGAAACAATTGTGACAGTAAATATATGATATAAGAAACAAACCTGTAAAAGAAACACACTCACAGTTAGAATAAACTAGTGGTTACCAGTGAGGAGAGCGAAAGGGGGAGGGCCAAGGTAGGGGAAGGGAATTGAAGCATGAACCACTATAGATAGAAAAATAAGCCACAGCTCAGTTCAGTCGCTCAGTCGTGTCCGACTCTCTGCGACCTCATAAATCGCAGCACGCCAGGCCTCCCTGTCCATCACCAACTCCTGGAGTTCACTCAAACTCACGTCCATCGAGTCGGTGATGCCATCCAGCCATCTCATCCTCTGTCGTCCCCTTCTTCTCCTGCCCCCAGTCCCTCCCAGCATCAGAATCTTTTCCAATGAGTCAACACTTCGCATGAGGTGGCCAAAGTACTGGAGTTTCAGCTTCAGCATCATTCCTTCCAAAGAACACCTACTACTGATCTCCTTTGGAATGGACTGGTTGGAACCACAAGGATATATCATATAGCACAAAGAATATTGTCAATATTTTATAATAACTACAAATGGAATATAACCTTTAAAAATTGTCAGTCACTATTGTACACCTGAAACATGTAATATACATCAGTTCAGTTCAGTTCAGTAGCTCAGTTGTGTCCGACTCTTGGTGACCCCATGGACTGCAGCATTCCAGGCTCCCTGTCTATCACCAACTCCCGGAGTTCACTCAAACTTGTGTCCATTGAGTCGGTGATGCCATCCAACCGTCTCATCCTGTCGCCCCCTTCTCCTCCAGCCTTCAGTCTTTCCCAGGATCAGGGTCTCAATTATACTTTAATTTAAAAGAAAAAAGAAACAAATCTGGGAACTAGTATGTTCAGTGGGAGAAAAAAAACAAGGGAGTTACCTCATCTAGAAGTATTTAAACAGTAGAGAACTTGACCACTGGTAAGAGATTCCTATAGAAGAATACCTTGAACTAGTGGGGTTTTGTATTAGATCATCATGCTTGCTCCTTGGAAGAATAGGTATGACAAACCTAGACAGTGTATTAAAAAGCAGAGACATTGGTTTGCCAACAAAGGTCTGGCAAGTCAAAGCAATGGTTTTTCCAGTAGTCATGTATGAATGTGAGAGTTGGACCATAAAGAAGGCTGAGGGCCGAAGAATTGATGCTTTCGAACTGTGGTGCTGGAGAAGACTTTTGGAGAGTCCCTTGGACTGCAAGGAGATCAAACCAGTCAATCCTAAAGGAAATCAACCCTGAATGTTCATTGAAGGACTGATGCTGAAACTGAAGCTCCAATACTTTGGCCACCTGATGTGAAAAACTGACTCATTTAAAAAGACCCTGATGCTGGGAAAAACTGAGGGCAAAAGGAAAGCAGGGGGTGACAGAGGATGAGATGGTTGGATGGCATCACTGACTCAATGGACATGAGTTTGAGCAAACTCAGAAAGATAGTGATGGACAGAGAAGCCTGGTGTGCTGCAGTTCATGGGGTTGCAGAGTCAGACACAACTTAAGTGACTGAACAAGAACAATAGGAAATAACAGCTATAATGTCAACTCCCTGAAAATAAGGACTATGTCTCTTGTTTACCATCATATACACAGTATCTTGAATAGTCAGTTATTCATTGAATGACTATAATTGATTTAGTATATCAGTGGTTCTCAAATGTGACCCCCTTGGAGGTCCATAAGACTCTTCATGAGGTCAAAAGGAGTTTCATTGTAACACTGTTGATATTTGCCTTTTCTCATTCTCATGTGAATGTATAGTGGATTTTTCTTGAAGCTACATGGTTTGGGATATTACAACAGATTGAATTCAAAAACAAATGAAAATACAGCCGTATTCTATTAAGGAAACGCTAAAGAGATTTGTAAAATGTGAAATTGTATGTTCTTTTCAAGTTTTTGTTTTAGAAAACATAGTTATTTTTAAGAAAAAACTTAAAAATACAATGGGTTTATTAATGTTTATGTGAATTAACAAATGTATATTTTAAATAATTTCAGTTAATTTCCAAAGCAATAAATAGCAGTATATATAATCCATGTAAATAAAAGCTCTTTGGTGTTCTCAGTAATTTTTAAAAGTGTAAAGGAGTTTTGAGATAAAATCGTTTGAGAGACTCTGCTGTATACCATGTTCAATTTGGTTCCAGTTCAGTAGTTTAAGAAAACATGGATTTGTGATTCAAATTAGTTCATGATTTAAAAAAGAAGTTGTCATCGATTAATGATTCAATGAAAAATTGATATGTGAAACTGGTTTGGGTTTAATAAGTTACAATGGTTTGTTAATGTTTTAGGTTCCTAATTTTAGTACTTTCTAAAAATAGGTAATTGAAAGAAATAAAGTCCTGTTGGCTAAAAGACTTTACCTCAATGAAAAAAGCTGGAATAATTATACTAAGCATTTCATCGTACTGCTATCATCTAAGGTAAAGCTCAATTCACTTGAGTCATGGAAAAAGAGACTTCACCTATTGAGGGTTGAAACTGCAAGAAGCCTTTGTTAGTTTATAGACTAAATTTTAAATATAGTTTATATTTGTGCTTTATTGGGGGCAGAATGAAAAACCTAAGGAAAAGTGAATAAAGGCTGCTCTTTTTATTTGTCTTCTGATTCGAGCAGTTTGAATAATTTATCTAAGTTAACACTGCAGATGTTACTTACAGAGTTATAGTGCTTAAAACAAAAGTGTTCATTGAAATAATTGGATTATTGATGTATTCTATACAATTTGATGGGCAAATTCAGTGAGCACATTTGGTTGCAAAGAAAGGAAGTGGCATTTAGTATGTTTCTAGAGTTAAATCATTTACACTAGTCATTTCATTTAATTCTTACAACAATCCTGTGAGATATATATTAGGGTCTTTATTTTTTGGAAAAGAAAAATTAATCTGAAATTAAATAATATCCCCCAAGCCAATAAATAACTAGGATTTACATTTGGTTCTGTTTAACTTTGAAATTCCTTTTTTTTCAAATGTACTGCCCAGCCTGCCAAGTCCTGTGAGGAAACTGGGCTCATATTGCAATGGAAAAAAAATCTTGATTCTAATTTTTTTTTTTTTTACCGTGGAAAAATTCACCACCAAAGGGACTATATAATAGCGTCACTGATATTTTGAAAGAGGAATATCTGTTCAATTTTTTGATCCATTTTCTATGAATGTCTCTAGTATTAACAGTATTAATAATGGCCTGGTGCATGCTAGTAAGTATTTGTTACATGGATAAATGAGTAAGTGGTTCAATTCTGTGCATTTTATCTAGGACACTTCAGACCTTGCACTATTGCAGAAGTTGACACAGAAATGGAGAAATTTAGTGAATAAATTTCAACAGGAAGTGGAGCGAAATGAAGAGGCAACAAGGGAGAGACTGCAAAGTGTTAAGGATGGCCTTGTCAAATGGCAGCAGTTCTTCAGAAATAATACGTGGGTCTTCCAAGAATCTTGTTTTTCTGATTATATGACATCATGTTTGATAATTCAGTCTAGATCTTTCTCTCGTTATATCTCATTTCTCTTTTACCTTGTAATTACTCTGACATTGATTTTGGTGAGGTAACCAGCTGGCCTTACAAGGGCACAATCCTTCTAGGAGCTTGAATGGTCTTACATCATATTGATCATACTGATCCTTGTACCAAACTGCTGCTGCTTCCGTTGAAATCCAACTCTTTTTCTTTTCTTTACTCTCTTTTTAAAATCAACTTAATGTCTATTGGCACACTTCATATGTGGATTCATCTGCAAATTCTGTAGCATAGTGCATGTGCAGAGAAGTGGAATCAATGACTGGCAGTTATTAGGAGGTTGGTTTTGATTGGATATCATACTTTGTAACAGAACTTTGATAATGGAAGAAGCTGCCTATAAAGTAGTTAAGTGGAGGCTGGTTGATTAAATCATAGCCAAGGTTAGTGGGAATCAAGGAAATGGCAACCCACTCCAGTATTCTGGCCTGGAGAATCCCATGGACGGAGGAGCCTGGCAGGCTACAGTCCACGGGGTCACGAAGGGTTGGACACAATTGAGTGACTTCACTTTTTCATTTTTCATACTTTAAATGCAGGCTGGACTCAGTGTTTTCTAAAGTTTTTTTTTTTTTTAACTTTAAGATGCTTTGTCTGTTGAGGAAACACATTTAGGTACTATTTCCATGTCAAACTGAGAAGAGTAGTTTCAGTTTTTCATATCCTCTAAGAGGTGTTCCAGTTAGTAGATTGGGAAGTGGCAGCAGAAGCTGGTGTATATCCAGGCTGGTTGCTGCTGCCGTTGGGCACCTTCTGCTTGTTGACTGTCAGCTGGGAGAGGAGCACAGTTGGCAATGGCTTTCTTCTCCTTTCTCCTCAGGAAGGACTTTATCAAGAGCTTTCTTCTTGTGAGGCTTCAAAATATACTAAAGGAAACACTTTTTAATTTTTTAACCGGAAGTTGGGGCTCCTGACCTAAATGTTGAGTCTTAATTATTCTTTAGGTTTCCTTTCTCTTTATATATTGCTTTGGCCACTGTGTTCAGCAGGAATTATTCCTATGATGACCTAATTTTGGATGTTGAGGACCCAGAGGCTACCCTTTTAATACTGCCATGGCTTCTGACCCTGTAACTTGCTTCCTCAGGTCTGATTATATTCTGAATTTATATTGTATTTGTAAATTTTAAAATGAATGCCTGTGAGGGAGAGGCTGAACCTGGAAGGCATTTGGGAAAATCATTAGGGAGAAGTAGATTATTAATTGTTATATTATGTGTGGATTCACGATTTTCTTTGTTTATATCTTGCCCTGAGACCACACTCTCGCTCTTTTTCCTTCTTTCAGTGAAAAAGACATTTTATCTTCCCATAAACAAAAGACACTTGAATCAGTCATTCCAGACTTCAAGCAGTGGCTGATGGTAAGACTTTCTAGTAAACAACTTGGTAATCAAAATGCTGTTTGCAAACTTGTTACTTCTTACCTACAACTGAATCATATCTCATCCTTTAAAAATGCCATACTAGGTTTTATGAATGACAAGGAAAACATTAAAACTACAGAGGCTTTAAAAAAATACTCTTTAATATTCTGTTCTCAGTTCTGTTTTTTAGATTTTGGGGTCAAAGTTAGGTTGTCAGTAAAAAGATTAGGAAAAGATACTTGGGTGGCAATTAAGATAGTTCTGATTCTCTCATCTAATTGTCAGACATAAGCAACATCTGTGCCTCTCATGTACCTGGCTTTTGTCTTAAGGACACATTGGACTTTAAAAATTAATAACATCTTTTTAAAACCTGTGGTAAAATATACATAACATAAACTTACCATTTACATCATTTTTATGTACAGGTCAGTAGCCTTAAGTACATTCCTTTTGTTGTGCAACCATCACCTCCATCCATGTCCAGAACTTTTTCATCTTCCTGAACTGAAATTCTTCCTATTAAACAGTAACTTCCCATTTCCTCCTCCCTCCAGCCCCTGGCAACCGCCATTCTACTTTGTCTTTATAAATTGACTACTCTAGGCACCTCATATAAATGAAATCATGTAGAATTAATCCTTTTGTGACTGACTTACTCTCTTCAGCATAATTCCCACAAGGTTTATCCAACATTGCAGTATTTATCAGAATTTGCTGCTTTCTTAAGGTTGAATAATATTCCATTGTATATATAGAACACACTTTGTTTATTAATAATGTCTTTTTAAAGTAATGTTTTCAAACTTTGAAAATAGGCTTCATTTTGCTAGTCAAACTGCTATCCTGTTACAGTAGTCTGGTAAGGGAAAATACAATATTCAGTCCAGTTCAGTCGCTTAATTGTGTCCAACTCTTTGCGACCCCATGGATCACAGCACGCCAGGCCTCCCTGTCCATCACCAACTCCTGGAGTCCACCCAAACCCATGTCCATTGAGTCGGTGATGCCATCCAACCATCTTATCCTCTGTCATCCCCTTCTCCTCCTGCCCTCAATCTTTCCCAGCGTCAGGGTCTTTTCAAATGAGTCAGCTGTTTGCATCAGGTGGGCAAAGAATTCCTCCAAATGTTAACATCAAACTCATGACCTAATGAAATCTCATCCAATCCCAAGAAACCATTTTCTTTTCTTTTGGAATGATTTGAGCAGAATTGAAAATGTTTGTTGTCATACATACAATATAGTTAGTTTAGTGACTTATTTTTTTTTAATGTTCATCTCTTTGACATTGCATAGATAAAACTGAAAAAATCATTCTTCTTTTTTTTAGTAGGAATAGTAGTAATTTTCATTCATTAACTTGTCAGGCTGAAGGTGCTTTCCATATGTTATTATACTTTTTCTTCATGGTATCCACCTGATGCAGGTTCTGTAATCCCCCATCTTCCAGATGTGGAAATTGAAGATTAGAAATGTTAAGCAACTTGCCTTAGTTACCTATAAATGGTAAATGGCTGAGTCTGTCTCTTAATTGCTCTGCTACAATGCTTTCCAATACTGGTTGCTAATAAGTGTGGATGATTTGTTTACATTATCTGAGTCTTGAAATAATGGCAAACTTTATATATAAATTGTAACTTATTTTTTCCACAAATACTTAATTTATATGTCAGGTATATCACTTGTACTTTGGGTTAAACAAACGAAAACTTATACATTCTAGGAACTTTCCCAGTATAGTGGGGATCATATAAACAGAAATATTACATCCTTATCAAAGCAAATAGTGATTATACATGCTCAGCTCTCTGAGGCTTAATTGCCTCTCACTAATATTTTTACCTACATAGGACAGAATATAATTATTTCTTCCTGGTAAACTATGGGTTATCTTGTACAATATCAAAATTAATTTAAATTCATTGTAATTTTAAAAATAGAATGTATGTCATATGAGGAAATGATATGACGAATAAGATATATAACTCCAAAATATTGGGAGTCACCTGAGTAGACTTTGATGAAATCATTAGTGAATAATGTACTAATTTCCTCGTCCCCTTTTCACTCTCCAGATGTTGATTGAAGACAGAGACAAATTTTCTGGGGATCTTCTAGTGTCAAAATATGATTCTCTCAAGATTATTAAACAGTTACAGGAAAACTGGACAGATATTGGGCTTGGGATATTTGGTCGCCATAAAAGTATGGAGGGAAATATACCACCAGAGCAGAAGCTCATGGAGGAAATTTTGAAAAATATAGCAAGACTCTACAAAGAATTTGAAATAAGAATAAATGGGGATAATGGTAAGGAAAAAACCGATGGTAATGATAATTAGATGGCTTGACAGTATAAAGCATTTTAATACTAATTATTAGTTTCAATACAATTAATATTGAAAATCAAAATAATACATTTAGTTTTAAAAATCAAGCAAAATAAAGCATTGAGTATCACTTTATTAAGATATAATTCATTACAATGCATCTATTTAAATATACCATTTGATAAGTTTAATGTGGCTCAGATGGTAAAGCATCTACCTGCAATGCAGGAGACCCACATTTGCTCCCTGGATCGGAAAGATCCCCTGGAGAAGGAAATGGCAACCAACTCCAGTACTGGCCTGGAAAATCCTGTGGACAGAGGAGCCTGGTAGGCTACAGTCCATGGGGTTGCAAAGAGTTGGACAGGACTGAGCGACTGACTTCACTTTCACTTTCAGTGTATTCATAGACATGTGCAATGAGGTAGTAAGTCATTTATTAACAAGTCATTTTGAAAACTCCTAAAAGATTAAAGTTTACTGATGAAGGCAGTGAAAATATTTTCATCAAGGACAAGAAAAAGTTGTTTTTTGAAAAATTATTTCTCTTTATATATCTCTGAAATGGGAGTATTTTCATTTCTTATTTTGCAAATGAGTTTAGACAAAGGTAATCCCAAGGACAGAGGAGCCTGGTTGGCTACAGTCCATGGGGTTACAAGAGTCAGACACGACTAAGGGAGTAAACCACCACCAGCACCATTTGTTTGGAGAGGGTATTTTGCCGTGATGTCACAGTGAATCAATCAAAGATTAGGATCTAGACTTGGTCCTTATTCAGACCAAAACTCAGAATAGGCAATGGCAACCCACTCCAGTACTCTTGCCTGGAAAATCCCTTGGACGGAGGAGCCTGGTAGGCTGCAATCTATGGGGTCGCTAAGAGTCGGATAGGACTGAGCAACTTCACTTTCACTTTTCACTTTCATGCATTGGAGAAGGAAATGGCAACCTACTCCAGTGTTCTTGCCTGGAGAATCCCAGGGACGGCGGAGCCTGGTGGGCTGCCGTCTACGGGGTCGCAGAGTCGGACACGACTGAAGCCACTTAGCAGCAGCAGCAGCAGACCAAAACTCTATGTAAACCTGAACAGTGACCTGAAAAATGACTCAAGAACTATTATCTGTTCTTGTTTCTGTTTTAACTATCCTGTAATCATGAAGAAGCTGTTTTTCATCATTGTCTTCTTAACAGGATAACTCAGTGAATTAATGCCTTTAACAGAAACTGTAGTTCATGGTTTCTGTGTTTAATATATTTCATTGTCCACCAAGAAGATAAGACAAAGTAAAAACTATCATCAATAAAAATAGTCCATCAGTTAGAAAAGCACTGATTAGATAATTTTTATTCACTAAATATTTGTTTAGGAGCTACTTTTTGCAACATTTTCTGCTAGGCAAGCTGTAGAGTAATATGAAACTTAAAGAAGATAGGCCTCTACCCATTAGGATCTCATAATTTATTATTGAAATAGACTTATAACTACTTCTGAAAGTTAATGATTTTCTCACTTTTCCAGGTACCTCTAAAATTCTGCCAACTTTGATTAGTTCTTTTGAATTCTGTTCTTTCAAGTTGGAAAGCCTCCTGGAGTTTCCTGACCTGCTTCTCGAAGAATGGGAGGGACTTAATGAAAAAATAAATGAGATGAAGTCTCAGTTGGATTCATCATTATACATTATTGGCACTGTTCCACAGTACATAGATATGGATTCTGGCCTGTAAGTTCTCATAGCTATCTGCTGGGTAGAAAGGAGTCCCCACTTCTCAGTCCTTAGCCTCAATAATGGGTATTTGGGATCAAATGAGAAACCTTGACATCCTGTTCCTCCCAGGAAGAAAGCCATCTGACTGGGGGCTGGAGGGTGAGCGAGTCCTGGGTTCTTAACTACAGCAGTCTAGTGCAGTTTCTGCCTCACTGAGCTGGGAAGGGGAAGAACAGTAGTTTGCGTTCAAATACCATGGACTCTTGCCTTTCCTACTGACTCTTCATAAATTGTCTTGAATATGTATTTCTTCAGTTGCTGTCTGTCCTTGAAACCATGTCCAGAGGCTTTCAATATGTTATTGTTTTGTTTTAGTAATTTTACTAATTTCACCAGAGAGTGGGTCACCTTTTCTCCTCACACTGTCATGTTGGAAGTTGATCTCTTGAGAGGATTTTAAAATTCATACTTCTTACTTTGTGGCCTCACTGGCGTAGAAGTGAATGTAAAGGGTGTGAGTGTGAGTTTTTACAGTAGAGAGCTAACAGTGAATGTAAGGTCTACATTATTCACAACTGGCTACCTATGTGAGGTGAGGTTAGGAACGTTGTCAGTGGGTAGCCTTTCTACCAAATATCTTAGGGCTTTAATTCACCTTTCTCTGAATTCTCAAGCAATTGTTCACACCAAAGTTTACTAGGCCCAGCCAAATGAAACCGTTTCTTTTATCTCACATTTACTTTTATATTCTTAAGTAAGTCACTTACCTTTATTTTCCTTGCTTTTCCCTTCAGGGAACTACAAACACATATATTTAACATGATTCAACAGTGGCTTTTGAAGATAGGTGGCGAGATTAACAATGGTAACATGGACCTTCAGCGCCAAGTATGTACCTGCAGGAATTTACTAGATTGTTTTTTGCCTTGGCTGCGAGTTTTCTTCAAGGGAAAAACCAAGTCATGGCTAATTGAAGTAGGAGACTGGGAGGGCAAAATGGGAACTTGCATAATTACTCAAATGGTTTTCAGTGGATTTTTAAATGAGGTATGTTACTGTGTTTGGAATGAAGTTTCAGCAATGATCAAATGTTTTTAAGATCCAGTTATTATCCTTACTCTTTACTCAGTGTACAGGGAAGGCAATGGCACCCCACTCCAGTACTCCTGCCTGGAAAATCCCATGGACGGAGGAGCCTGGTAGGCTGCAGTCCATGGGGTCGCTACGAGTCCGATACGACTGAGCATCTTCACTTTCACTTTTCACTTTCATGCATTGGAGAAGGAAATGGCAACCCACTCCAGTATTCTTGCCTGGAGAATCCCAGGGACGGGGGAGCCTGGTGGGCTGCTGTCCATGGGGTTGCACAGAGTTGGACACGACCGAAGCGACTTAGCAGCAGTATACTGAAAAAAATTCCCTCAATAGTGTTAATCATTTTAAGGATTTATGTTGGTGCCCTTGACTGGCTGAAGGGATGACAGAAACGTGTTTCTAGGAAGAAAGACAAAATGCTACAGTACAATTGGTTTATAGTTAGAATAGGGACTTGCCCTGCCATTCTGAGGAACTGAACCTGTGGACTTCTTAACTATCACAACAAGAAGTAATAATTTCCAATGGATGTCTTAGTTTATTATATTTACTCCCACTTCCTAATCTTAATTATAATCTAAATTTACACAGGAGTCTCTTATTATAAGTAAATACAATATGCAAATATATGATGTTACAAAATTGATAAAATGAAGTTAGCTAATTTTAATATTGCTTAAATTAGGAATTTGAAAGGCAGAGATCAGCGTGTTATATGGGAATGCTACTTATGAAGCATTATATCAGTCTGTGAGCATGCTGTAAATATAGAAACACCAAGAGTTGAAGAGCAAATATGTTAAGACTGGAAATATGGATACAGGGGATCTCCAGACCCCTGAGAAATTTCCGATTTAGAACACAACCAGAAGTAAGAAGGAAAAGGGTGGGAGAGTGCCTGTCACATAGTGAGACTCAGTAAATATTTCTTTGAAGTAAGAAGGGACATTCCAACATTGCTGATGTTTTGTGGTATTGCTACATTAACACCTTCTTTGATAAGATACTCAGTTTACTATTGGGGGTTATCTCTGGGGAATCATAGTCTCAATTTTTAATATTATGGAATTCGGTTTTTATAATATAGGATTATTTAGAAAGTACCTTTATATACTTCTCTATACATCTCCATTTTGATGCTCTAAGATTATAATATAGTTAAACTGAATAGAAAACTTGCAAGATTATATATTTTTCAAGAAACTGTATATATCCATATTAATCTATATTAATTGGTGTAAGTATTTAAAAATGGAAAATTTTATCTTTATTTCACTCACCATTTATTTTTCTTTCTCATCCACTTTCTTCCAGATTTTTTTTTTTTGTTTTTTTCTTTATACCTTTAGTTCATCTAATCTGTGCTGCTTGGCAGTAAAACCGATCTTCAAAGATTTTTTATTGTGTATCTCTATTAGCAAAAAATCATTGAACAATTCATTTCTAACTTATATGTGAGACTTACTCTATTGACTTTTTTTCTACATTGTAAAATATATATGACTAGTCAAAAGGGATGAGATGGATAATATTTTAAAATTATTTTTAGTAATGATTTTTAAAAAACTGATGTGATCTAATAGGCTTCATAATTTTTTATAAGCACAGGTTAAGGTTTAGTGACAAAGCCATCTGAAGGTCTGCTTCTAAGTTCAGTTTACTTTGTTTTTTTTTTAAGGACTGTCATTGCTAAAATAATAGCTTGCAAAGAAGCAATTCAAATTGAAGAAATTCATTATAGTAAAATTTTCCATCTGCCATAATGTCAGTCAGTTGTTTTTGTAAACATTAGACAATACAGCATTACAGCATTTCTCTTTTTAAACAAAAGATTGTCAATCAATTGAAACACTTTATTTGTAAGATTTTAAAACAATGCTAAAGCTGAAACTCTAGTACTTTGGCGACCTCATGCGAAGAGTTGACTCGCTGGAAAAGACTCTGATGCTGGGAGGGATTGGGGGCAGGAGGAGAAGGGGACGACAGAGGATGAGACGGCTGGATGGCATCACGGACTCGATGGACGTGAGTCTGAGTGAACTCCGGGAGTTGGTGATGGACAGGGAGGCCTGGTGTGCTGCAGTTCATGGGGTCGCAAAGAGTCGGACACGACTTGAGCGACTGAACTGAACTGCAGCAGCAGCAGCAGAATTAGGGGAAGGGCAACTCTTCCTGCTGCTGCTGCTGCTGCTAAGTCGCTTCAGTGGTGTCCGACTGTGCGACCCCAGAGACGGCAGCCCAACAGGCTCCCTCATCCCTGGGATTCTCCAGGCAAGAACACTGGAGTGGATTGCCATTTCCTTCTCCAATGCATGAAAGTGAAAAGTGAAAGTGAAGTCGCTTACTCCTAGTGACCCCATGGACTGCAGCTTACCAGGCTCCTCCGTCCATGGGATTTTCCAGGCAACAGTACTGGAGTGGATTGCCATTTCCTTCTTCAGAGGACCTTCCTGACCCAGGGATCGAACCCGGGTCTTCTGCACTGTAGGCAGACGCTTTACCGTCTGAGCCACAAGGAAAGTCCTTAACTCTGGTCCTTACTAAATCCCATGCTGGGCTTGATTTGATTGAAGGGTTGGATTGAGTAGATTAGATTGATTAGATTGATTAGTTTGGTTTGACTGATTTAATTTGTATCAGTTCCTTACTAAAGCCTATGGGCCTCACAAAGACCTGACTCTGATCTAAGGATTTAATTGATTGGATTGGATTAATTGAACTGGATTGATTGGATTGATGTGATAGTTGATTTGTTAGAAAACAGTTCTATTTTAAACTTTATATGGTTTTTGCTGTTTGATTTATTTTATAAATGGGTCATTTATATTATAATCTTTTGTTTTTAACAGATGGATGAATTGCATATACCCATGATCCAGTGGATGGTAAATTTGCTGATTTTAATGATACCTGACTTTCCTGATCCAGACACTGTCATAAGTTTGGAGAACAGTGCTGAAAAACATGACGTAGGAATTGCCAAGTTAGAGCTAGATGCAATGGCCCTGGCAAAAAAGTTGTCCCAATATTCCAGCTATTTGAGCAGGTGAAACTATCTGGTTATTGTATTATTTCTGTTGAAAATTAAATATGACATAAAGCAGAGATAAAACACTGTAAATCAACTATACTCCAATAAAAATTGGAAAAAAAAAAAAAGCAGAGGAGAGAAGGGCAGTTAGTAGTAGCAATAAGGGATTGTTTTAAAGCCCTGAAAGAAATACTAGTTCAGTTTTTAAACTAGCTTCAACACTGTCCTGTTGGAATATGAAATTTTGGTGTTTTCTTAATTACTTTAGAATTCCTTTGAAAACAGTGTTAGCATAAGCAGAATAGGAAGTGTATATGTATGTGGGAGTGAGAAGTAAAACAAAAAAAAACAACTAACCAAACCAGCTGCATAAATAAATTGCAGTTTTGCACCTACTGTCGGGGGAGTAAGTATAATTTGCATATGTAATTCCATGCAAAATTGAATGTATACTTTTATATGTTTTACTAAACACCAACCAAAACATATTTTAAAAAAGCAAAAAGTGAGGAACTTTCCTGGTGGTCCAGTGGCTAAGACTCTGAGCTCTCATTGCCAGAGGCTTGGGTTTGATCCCTGGTCAGGAAACTAAATCCCACATGCCACAGCTAAGACCCAGTGCAGACAAATAAATTTTTTTAAAAAGAGGAAAAAAGCCTTATATCTGAAAACCTAGAAGATTCCCATCAAATAAAGAAGATGTCTATTAAACTGTACTTTATTAACTAGGAAGCTTACTGTCACTATGATGATTTCAGATTTGAGAAGTCGCTTTTACAATTTAGCCAGTTTTGCCTTCATTTCCATTCAGTGTTACCAATGGTTGAACGTGACTTGAATGGAGGGGCGGGGAGGATAGGACTGAGAAACTGAGCAAGAAGCAAATTATTCTGTGGTCAATCAGTAGCTTAATTATTACGGTAAACTTCCACTGTATTTGGACTTATAAGAGAAACCAGCAATAAAAAGGTGATGCTCTGTATGTGTGTGTGTGTGTGTGTTTTTCAGTTGTTGCGAAGAGCTGGTAGTAGCTATGGCTGTGAATAAAGCAAGTCACTTAGAAAAATATCCTGATAAGGAACTTAATGAACTGGAGAAGATGAAGGTAATAACTCTATATTCCCCTTACTTATGTTTTATTTGTTTTAAGTAGACTTTTTAGGCATAATTGCTTTACAACAAACTGCACGTATTTAAATGTGCAATTTGGTAATTTCTAAAATGTACATACACTTGTAAAATAATCACTATGATTGAGAAAGGAGCATATCCAGCAAACTCAAAGTTTCCTTGTACCCCTTTATACTCTCTCCTTCAGCCTTGTCCTATCCCAGGCAACGTCTGGTCTACTTTCTAACACCAAAGATTAGTTTTCAAGTTTTAGAGTTTATATAAATTGAATCATACAGAATATATACATTTCTTTGTCTGACTTCTTTGACGAAGCAGAATTATTTTTAGATTCACACTGCTGCTTTTATCAAAATTGCTTTTTAGTGCTGAGCAGTATCTCATTGAATGGAAATACACCATTTATCAACCATTCTTTGTTGATGAACATTTAAATTATTTCCATTTTTTATTATTACAAGAAAAGCTTCAATGGATATGCATGTACATATGCATTGCTTTCATTTGTCTTAAATAAATATCTAGAAATGGGATGGCTAGGTCATATGGCTTGTGTTTGTAGCTTTTTGAGAAACTGTCTTCTACGTTCCTGCCAGCAGTATATGAATGTTCCAGTTGTTTCGGACCCTTGCCAAAATTTGATTCGGTCAGTGATTTCAATTTTAGACATTCCAGTAAGTGGCTCGTGGTATGCCGTTGTAGTTTTAACTTGCATTTCCTTCCTGATCAGTGATGTTGAACATCTTTTCATGGGATTATTTGGCATTGCATCTCCTTTGGTGAACGGTACAAAGTTGCTAAGAGGGTAGATCTTAAAAGTTATCACAGAAAAAAAAATGTAACTATGTGAGGTAATGGATGTTAACTGAATTTGTTGTGATAATCATTTTGCAATACACACATATATCAAATCATTATATTGTACATATTAAACATATGCAGTGTTATACATCAATTATAAATCAGTAAAACTGGAAAAATGCTAAAAAAAGAAATACAGTTGTTTTATAGTTTGGTTACTGGTTACTTGATATGTTTTAAGTCATTACAAGTGAAATAAAATTAATAAACTGTTCAAGGAAAAAAGGCAAAATATCTGCTCAAATCTTTGGCCTTTTATTATTGGTTTGTTTGTTTTGTTATCATTGAATTTGAAAGTACATTATATATTCTGGATAAATGTCCTTTATCAGATGTGTGATTTAGAAATATTTTCTCTCAGTCTGTGACTTCCTTTTCTTCTCTTAACAATGTCTTTCCAAAAGGGGAACTTCTTAACTGATGAAGTTCAATCTATCATTTTTTTTCTTTTATGGGTCTTCTTTTGGTATTGTTATCTAAGAAAAATTTTGTATAGTAACATCTGAAGATTTATAGTTTTAAGCTTTGTGGGTTCAGATTTGTGACCCATTTTTTTCTTTTCTGGTGTCAGATATGGGTTGAAGTTCACTTTTTTGGCATTTGGATATCCAGTTGTTTAGCACCATGTGTTGAAAAAACTACCCTTTCTCTATTCAGAAGCCTTTTCATCTTTCTTAAAAATCTGGAGGGAGGGCACAGCAGCCCACTCTAGTGTTCTTGCCCAGAGAATCCCCATGGACAGGGGAGCCTGGCAGGCTACAGTCCGTGGGGTCCCAGAGAGTCAGACACGACTGAGCGACTAAGCACAGCACGTTGATCGTATATATGGATATTATTCTGGATATTCTACTGTGTTCTGTTGATCTGTGTGTCAACATTGTCACCATTATCAAACTGTTTTGATTACTGTAGTTTTATAATGTTCTGAGATTAGTAATGTAAATCCTCCAAATTTGTTCTTTTTCAAGATTTCCCAAGCTATTCTAGGTCCTTTGCTTTCCATATGTGAAGTTTTTAGAATTAGCTTATCAATGTTTCCAAAGAAACCTGTTGGGATTTTTCTTATGATTACATTTTATCTATTGATTAATTTGTGGAGAACTGACATCCTAACAGTATTGAGTCTTTGGGCCTGTGAAGATTGTATATCTCTTCATTTACTTAAGTTCTTTATTTCTTTCAGGAAAGCTTTGTAGTTTTCAGTATATAGGTCTTTGTAAGGTTTATTCCTATGTATTTTATATTTCGGTACTGTTGCAAATTATATTATTCTGTAATTTCAATTTCTCATTATTCTTTTGTAACAGGATTATCACTGATTTTAAAAAATTTTGATTTTATTGGTGTATAGTTGATTTACAATGTTGTGTTAGTTTCAGGTATACAACAAAGTGGTTCAGTTACACATATACATGTAGTCATTCTTTTTAGTGTTTATTTATTTATTTTTGGCTGTGCTGGGTCCGTGTTGCTGCACACACAAGCTTTCTCTAGCCGTGGAGAGCAAGAGCTACTCTTCCTTGTTGTGCACAGACTTCTCATTGTGGTGGCTTCTCTTGTTGCAGAGCTCAGATACCAGGCATGCAGGATTCAGTAGTTGTGGTGCCATGGACTCAGTTGCTCCGTGACACATGAGATCTTCCCAGATCAGGGACTGAACCCATGTCCCCTGCATTGGCAGACAGATTCTTATCCACTGGACCACCAGGAAGTCCCTATTCATTCCTTTTTAGATTATTTTTTCTTATAGGTAATCACAGAATATTGAGTAGAGTTCCCTGTGCTCTATAGGATGTCCTTGTTCATTATCTATCTTGAATATAATAGTTTGGGTATGTTCATCCCAAGCTGTCGATTTATCCCTTCCCCCCATGTTTTCCCCTTTGGTAATCATAAGCTTGTTTTTGATATCTGTAAGACTTTCTGTTTTGTAAAAGTTCATTTGTATCATTTTTAAAGAATGATTAAAAAAATTTTTTTATTAGATTCCACATGTGAGTGATATATTTATCATTCTCTGTCTGGCTTCACTTAGTATGCTAATCTCTAGGTCCATCCATGTTGCTGCAAATGTCAGTAATTCATTCTTTTTATGATTGCGTACTATTCTGTTACATGTGTATATACGTATCACATCTTTAATCCTTGGTTGATGGGCATTTAGGTTGCGTCCATGTCTAGGCTACAATGAGCATTGTATCATGATTTTTTTAAATATATTTATTTCATATCTTGTGACCTTACTGAACTCACTTATCCCTGCTAAGAAGTTTTTTTTTTTTTTCAGATTCCTTAGAATTTTCTATGTACATAATTATATCATCTGCAGATAAGGACAGTTTTATTTATTTATTTCTAATTTACATGCCTTCAATTTCTTTTCCTTGACTTCTTCACTAACTAGAATCTCCAGTACCAGACTGAGTAAAAGTGGTGAGAACAGACACCCTTGTTATAGTTTGATTGATTTTTTATTATTTATTTATTTATTTATTTATGACTGTGCTGGGTCTTCACTGTGTTGCATGGACTTTCTCTAGTTGCAGTGCACAGGCTTCTTTGGTGGAGCACAGGCTTTAGGACACACAGGGTCAGTAATTGCAGTGCTTGGGTTCTCTGGTTGTGGTGCATGGGTTTAGCTGCCCCATGGGCATGTGGGATCTTAGTTCTCTGACCAGAGATCAAACTCATGTTCCCTTCATTGGAAAGCAGATTCTTACCCACTGGGCCAGCAGGGAAGTCCCTGATTGATTTTTGAATTGAATATTAAATGAACCTTACGTTCCTGGTATAAACCCCACTTGATCATGGTGTACTCTCTTTTTATATACTACTAAATTCAATTGGTTGAAGCTTTGTGTAGAATTTTTGCATTGATGTTCTTGAAGATACTGATTATATATTAGTAGTTTACTTTGTTTTCTAATATTTTTGGTTTCGATATTAGGGGTAATATTTAGCCTCTTAAAAAATGAGTTGGGAAGTGTTTTACTCTTCTATTTTATAGAGCAATTTGTATAGAATTATATATTATTTCTTCCTTAAATGTTTGATATAATTCACCAGTGAAGTCATTTAGGTTTGTGAGAAAGTTTTAAATTACAAAGATAGAGCTATTCAGATATAAGGCTAGCCAGTTTCTCTGCTGGGTTTAAGGAAATTTCCTTACTGCATACAGGGCTATTATATCTTCTTGAGAGAGCTCCTTAGCTTTGGTCTTGTTAGGAATCTGTAATTTCATCTAAGTTGTCTAATTTATTGATGTAGAGTTACTCACGTTAGTCCCCACTATCCTTTTAATAATTACAGGATGTCCACTCTTGTCCCTGTTATTGAAAATTTGTGTTTTTTCTCTTTTTGTTCTCATCAGTCTATAAAAAGATTTATCTATTTCTTTGATCTCAAAAACTTGATTTTGCCTTTACCAATTTTTCTCTATTTTTCTGTTTCGCTAATTTCCACACTGCTCTTCATTATTTCCTTATTTCTACTTATTTTGGATTTAATTTACTCTTCCTTTTCTTGTTTCATAAGGCATGGTGACTCAGTGGGTAAAGAGCCTGCCTGCAGTGCAGGAAGTGTAGTTTGATCCCTGGGTGGGAAAGATCCCCCGGGGGAGGACATGGCAACCCACTCCAGTATTCTTGCCTGGAGAATCCCTGGACAGAGGAGCCTGGTGGGCTGTAGTCCATGGGGTCGCACAGAGTTGGTCACTACTGAAGCGACTGAGTACATGCACGTAAAGTATAGCTGAGCTTATAATTTTGAAACCCGCCCATAAACAGTAGAAGGGATATTGTATTATGCTGTGTCAGGACTGGTGTATAGAATGCAGGCAGTTTTTTTTTCCTTTGGTCTGTTTGATGTTTAAATGACTGTTCTCATTAAATTCTGTATGTGTAATAGATCTCACAGTTTTAAAAAAAATGGATTATAACAAAATTTTAAGTGCAATATCTTATGAATTAATTTAAAAATCTCTAAGAAATGGAAAATTTCTAGGAAAATATACAGTAATGTTAATTTTAGAAGGATAAAACTGGTCAATTTTCAGAGAAGAAATTGACACATTTGTTGAAAAAGAGCCTCAAAGTTTTGCCTGGACTCCATAGATATGTTCAGACTTTGAAGGAGAAGGTAATCCCCACGCCATAGAAACAGTTTAAGAGCATAGGTAATGATTGAACTTTTCCCCAGTTTATTTTGTATAGCTGGCAAAGTTTTTTTTAGTGTTAGTCACTCAGTTGTGCCTGACTCTTTGCAACCCCATGGACTGCAGCCCACCAGGCTCCTCTGTCCATGAGATTTTCCAGGCCAAGGATACTGGAGTGGGTTGCCATTTCCTTCTCCAGGGGATCTTCCCAACCCAGGATTGAACCCGGGTCTCCTGCACTGCAGATTCTTACACATTGAGCTACAAGGGAAGTCAGATGAAGTCAAACTACAAATGAAGTTTAGGAGAAATAAACTTCATAAATATCGATGCTAAATCCAAATTTTAAAATAGAAATTCCATTCAGTAGAAACTTAAAATAATAACACTATGAATAACTAGGGTACATGTCAGGAGAGTAAGAATATTTTAGTATTAAAATATGTTTTTATAGGTAAATTTTACTTCTCATATGGGAACTGAAATGTCTTTTAGTTTTGTTTCCAGGAAGACCTCAGAGGCATTGTTTCCAGCAGATTTGTGTGCCTCTGAACTGAATGGTCTCTTGGATCTTATAGCCCTTATACTGTGCATCTGGAAGTATGCTCACATCTTCTCAGGCCTGCTGCTACCCACCCGGATATGGTGAATATCCTGGTTTTGGTAGGCTGGATCTGCCATAGATGGTAGTAGGGACTCATCAGCCTGTTTTGTTATACACCTTATTTCTCATTTACTTAAATGGAATAGAGTTATGTGATGAGACCACATTTTCAGATAAGGATGATTTTAGAATGAAGATTCAGGGTGCTTTGAGGTATATCTCCTCATTAAAGTTAAAGCTATAGAGGGGACTTCCTTGGCAGTCCAGTGGTTGAGACTTTGCCTTTCAGTGCAGGAGGTGTGGGTTCCATCCCTGGTCAGGGAGCTCAAGATCTCATATGCATCAAGGCCAAGAAACCAGAGCATAAACAAGAGAAGCCATATTGTAATAAATTCAATAAAGACTTTAAAATTGGTACACATAAAAAAAAATCTTTAAAAAAATGTTAAAGCAATAGCAATATGGGGGAGATGTTATGGTGAGGGGATCTTGGGGACTTACATAAAGTCATTTAGGACATTCTCTGGTGGTCCAGTGGTTGCAACTTGGTGCTTTCACTGCAGGGTCCCGGGTTTGATCCCTGGTCGAGAACTAAGGTCCTGCAAGCTGCATGGTGCTGCCCCAAAAAAATCCATCTTAGGAGATTTCATAAGAGCTTTGTGCAGTGGATCATTCACAGCCTAATTCACCCCAGCCCCTGACTGGAGGTCCGTGACCTAACCATCTCTGAAAATCTATCCTTTCCACCAGGCATATTCAGTCTTCTGTTGAGCTCTTTCTCATTTATTTACTATTTTTTTTTGCCAACAATTTCAGATTAATAAACTGGGAAGGTGTTATCAGAGAAGGCTGAGGATCTGCTCTTCCACCAGAAGTAAGACTTTAATTGATCCTATGCTCGGGCCTTTTTTCCTCCCAAATGCATCTGTCCCCTCTTTAAGCCTGAGGCTGAGGCCTTTCAATGGGTCTGTCAAGCTAGTTTATGGCTCAACAGCCATGCACCTGCCCTGGAACCACCTCAGTACTCTTTATTTTATTTTTAAATTAATGGTTAGTTCCCCTCTCATTAGGGTTAACTTCATTTCAAATTCATCCCCATCCTGACTACTACTGTCTTCCTCTCATCTCCTGGACAACCTGTGTGGTATGTGAATCTTTATGACATCAGACTCTGGAACTTATATGGCCTTATGCATATCCTACAAGGTGAAGAGTAGAAGATGGTTCTCCAGAGAAGCTTTCTCTAGTGTGGGCATACTGTGATGCTGTGTGGCTTGCAGCACACCCCAGCTACATTCCAGCCCCTGAAGAAGAACATCTTGCCAACCCAAAGGACTGATATTTGACCTTAATGATGGTTTTCCACAATCTGATACTTCTTGGGCTCCTTCCTGATAAACGTGAGAGTTGCATGATGCTGGACTGGTTTCTGGATCGGGAGGCCTCTTAAGTCAGCGTCCTCTGGAGTCTGATCACTCTTACTGGTGGTTCATACTCCACTCTACCATAATAATCCCCTAGAGAAATGACTTCTTCATGAAGTCTTGGGGATGATCTAGTTCCCCAAGACCATCAAGGCAGTGCAGTAACTAATGACCCTATTTACCTCCCATCTGATCCTGGTATATTCATTCAGACCTCACCCAGCTGGGCTGCCATCTTCCAAGAGGACTCAGTTCTTGGGATTCTTACCCCTATGCCTATTTCTGAAAAAAAGATGATCTCAGTGCATATCAGCTGCTTCACTTGGGAATGAGACTTGCTTATGTTTTCATTTGCTGTTTAGGAACACTATGTCAGAGAGTCCTGGCATCCAGTCAGAGTACAACCACTGGGTCCACTACAGCTGAAGCAGCTGCTGAAAACCTAGAATAAGCCAGATGTCTTTTTTCAGTTGTGTTAGGTTGATCATCTATAATGTGCCAGGTGTCTAGATTTAGAGTCACTGATGCCTTGGAGTTTGTTGATAATCTGAGCAATCAGCAGATTACCTGGAAAGATTTCTGAAATAAACTTCAGCAGGCCAAGACTGGTGAAAGACACACACTGACCAGCACCTGATAGTTCTGAGAACATGTGGGAAGGAACAATCCTTTCAATGCCAAACACCTACCATGATAGAAATGAGAAGACTTCTGGCTGGTGCCCTTCAAACTGACTTCTGGCTGCAACTGATGCCATTCTTTCTTGTCTTGCGCTGTGTAATCTATCAAGACCCTGCTATCCACCTTGGGCTATAGTAACCTTTATGTTGCCCAAGATACTACTGCCAGTTTCAGGATGTGGGCCTCTGAAAAGAGTATGAGTTTGAAGAGTGGTGCTGGAAAGTTGCCTCTTGCAGTGTTCCAGCAGGTAAACTCAGAGATCTCAGCTTTGTTACCCTTTTGGGGGGACCTGGAGATGATGGATTCTTAATAACTACATTACCACTGTGGACCTACCACTTAGAAAACTATCTCCTGTAGCCTTTTGTTCTGTTTTTGATCCTCTATAATAGGCTTACCATTTAGGACCTTCTCCTTCTCCCCAGACATGAATTTTAGTCTTTTCACTTCACATCAGAAGCATTTATTAACAGCCCTGAATCAGACATTATCAGAATCAGAGTGTTGATGGAAGGAGATCCACGTGTATTGATTGGCAACCGGGCTATCTCCGTTTAGCTCATCAAAAGTGATGTTAAAGGTTTTTTAGGAAAACTTCCTTGACTGTATAGATAGCCATGAAACTTTTATAAAAAATTCATATTGGGACTTCCCTGATGGTCCAGTGACTAAGACTCCACACTCCTAATGCTGGGGCCTGAGTTTGATCCCTGGTCAGGGAACTTTTCACATGCTACAGTGGAAAGATCCACATGCCACAACTAAGGCCCTGTGCAGCCAAATAAGTAAATATATTTTTTTAAAAACTCGTAGTGGTATTTTTCCCACCAGTAAGGAAAAATATGTTCTATGGTAGTATTTTCAATGTCTCAGAAGTTTGTAAGAAAATGTCTAGGATGTGCTTTATAGACTGCAATTCAGCTGAAAATAGTTGATTTCTCATGGATGGTGAACTAACTCTGAAGAACTAAAACTTTTAAAAGGTCATTACTATTTTGAAAATTGACTGCCGGGAGCCAGCGTGAGGAATTCCACCCGTGACAAGGTCATGCGGCAGAGCTCTGATGGCAAGGCTAATCAGACCTCAGGTTTTCCCCCTGGAATTTCCTGAGCATCCACCCCCCCACCCTCCACCCCCTACCCCCCCAAAAAATAAGAATCTGCCTGCTTTTCCACTCTTCTGACATTCTCTGGAAAAAGTCAGTTCAGGGCTTTAGTCTTCTGCATTTGAAAGGGTGTTTCAATCCAAAAACCCCTCTGCTTTCTAGCCTGCCTGCAGGACTCGTACAGCTGCGCATGTGATTGTTTGAGGCCTCCTGACCGCAGGAGGCACCGGAAGCTTAAAACATCCTAGGAACGTAGGGGCTTCCGAGGAGTCGAAATCATTAGAATAGGACTGATTAAAAGTTTCATTTGTTGAGCCAATACTTGCTGCCAAATTTTCATATCCTTTATTTCTAGATATAGTTGGTATATAGAAAAAAAAATAGTAGGCCTGGCATTAGCAACATTAGATCTTTGAGTTAAGTACCTTCTTTGTTATAACCCACTGTACCTTTGTTCTATAGAGATGTAACTTTAATGCTTTAAGGAGATGCAGATTAAAGAAAAACACTTCGGGGGAAACGAGATTAACATTTGTTAAGAAAGAGCCAAAAAAGTGTTAGCAAGCCTCCTGGCCAGAAGATAATGTAAATCACCTGAGACCTTTTGTATACAAAAAAGATATACGGAAGGAATCAGGACTGCTGCCCCTGCGTGACTCTGTATCTTCCATTATGTAAAATTTAGGGTATGTAAACACCTGTTAAATAATAAAGTTAGAGGGGGTTTTTGCACAAGCCTGGCCTCCCCCGTGTCGATTCTTTCTCTTGCTCCCTCCCTCTCCTTTTCAGGCTGATCCCTTGGAATATAGAGGCTCACTGTGTCTACCTACTTGTCCAGGCGTCTAAGATCTGTAAGAGAGAGAGCCCAAGGCCGGGCACTCTCCGATATTCAAACGGGCGCCGGCGGCCTAACGTAGACGGTGCAAGCTCCTTGTCTGGAACTTCATTGGTTTTCCACGTAACCCAAGTTAATCAGCCTCTTCTCTCCACTTAATTTTCCTACTACACTATTTCTTCCTAATCTAATCTTATATTAATAAATAAATAAGTCTTTCCTCGCCAATGCCGTCCCCGCTTCGAATTCCCTGGATCCACCGGGGCTGGACCCTGGCAATTGACAAATGTTTTTGTTCTAGGTATGATAAAGTTAAAATATGCATCAGATTTTTCAGGTGGAAGGATTTTTAGGGGCAGTGGTATGGTGGAGACTCAGGCTGCCTCACAAGAGCTGACTCAGCAGACCTCTTCCCAACTCTGCCTTCAGTGATAACATACTAAATTGATGACTACCATTGGAATTTCCCTATGAGAGTATATATTTTGGAATTCAACAAATGCTACAAATTAGGGATTCCCCCCCACCAATAAATGTTTTACCAGCTCCCCAGTACACAGGGGTCATCTAGAATAAACGAACAGCTTCATCTGTTTTTAATAGATGAAGACTATTTAGAGTTTACTCAAGAAGCCACACCAATTAGAAGAACTAAGGACTAGAACCCAATATTTTCATCTCCCTTGTTTGATCCTCTTTCTGATATGCAGTAAGACATTGACCTAACTCTTTGAATGCAAAATTTAAACTTAGTGATGTTAACAGAGCTGTGGTAAACTTTTATCTGAAGAGGCTTCTATTTCTTATTTATAAGGCAAGGGTTTGGATTAGATTTTTAAAAAAAATTTTGGCTCTGATTTTCCACAATAATTCCACAATAAAAGTTTAATCATGAGAAAAATATGAGACATATTACTACTTTTTATGGTTTGCTTCAGAGAAGGCAATGGCACCCCACTCCAGTACTCTTGCCTGGGAAAGCCCATGGATGGAGGAGCCTGGTAGGCTGCAGTCCATGGGGGTCTCAAAGAGTCGGACACAACTGAGTGACTGCACTTTCACTTTTCACTTTCATGCACTGGAGAAGGAAATGGCAACCCACTCCAGTATTCTTGCCTGGAGAATCCCAGGGACAGAGGAGCCTGGTGGGCTGCCATCTATGGGGTCGCACAGATTCAGACACAACTGAAGCGACTTAGCAGCAGCAGCATGGTTCGTTTTAAGGACCTAAAGTGGGTAATTATTTCCCCACATGGTGCAATTTTTTTTTTTTTGGATGGTGTGAATGACCAAATCCCCTTCCCCAGAGAAAATAATGCTTCCTAGTTTCCTCTGCTTTTTTTCACTAATAAGGAATAACGCATCTTTTAAACACTGAATCCAAAGCTTAGCTGGTAGGAGATCTTAGTAAAGGTAGTTTTTCTGTTCCCTTTGTGGGAGTAAGACCTGCTGTGGACCAATCGTGTTATCTTGATAGATGAGAGATGAGCTCCTTTTCTAAAAAAGTGCTTCAACTTTATCACTTTATTGGGGTCAGAGGAAGTAATATTTTTGTAATCGTTAGGAGCCCTGGCCGCCTGGATTAGAATCTAAGCACAGTGCGTAAATATATATGTGACCTTGAGCGAGATATTTAACTGTTCTATTCCTCAGTTTCCTCATCTTAAAAAATGAGGCTAGTAATAGTCTCATAATGAGGATTGAATGAGTTAGTAATGTACAACGCATAGAACAGAGTGCTATTATTGTCATATAATTGTAATTGACCCTGGTCAGTTGCATAACATTTATTGAGACAAGTCATTAGACCTTAGTAAATCCAACAGCCTTTCTGCCTCTAATTTTATAGCACTTCACTACTTGTCCCATTTCAACCCAGATCCCAAACCCTGTTGATAAGAGATGATATGATTTAGGTCTATATTAATAGAAAATCACTTCTGGACAAATCTTTGAACTGAACTGATACAAAGTTAATTGAATGGAGTTATATTTAGAAGACTTACTCTTAGCGGTTCCTCAGTAGGAGTAAGTGAATAAATGAGTTGGTATAATCTGATTTTTTCTGTTTAGTGATTATCTTTTGTCTCTTCTCAGAGAGAATGTTATGATTGGATCACCACGTCCTCTTACCTCCTTTCTGGCCTCAAAGGCAGAAAAATTAAGTTACTGACAGATGAAGAAAAACAGCAGCTACTTGGAGAAGAGGTATTTGCCATGGGTTAGCACTGGTCATCATTCACGCTTTTCCTGTATTTCAGTAGATAAGAGCGCCTTGACTCTTTCCAAAAAATGTTTTGAATCCTCATTCATTTACTCTGTGAGAATTTGGGTTCTGACCAAGAGCACTGGCAGGTCTTCTCTCTTCTAAAGAAGAGAGTCCTCACCCAAGCACCTCTTTTCACTTTCTTGGAGGGTGATTTTGCCTCCTAGGATATGGCAACCCACTCCAGTATTCTTGCCTGGAAAATCCCATGGACTGAGGAGCCTGACAGACTATATAGTCCAGAGGGTCACAAAGAGTGGGACGCGACTGAGCGAGGCACAACATATTACAGAGGGGAGCTGCCCTGCCACTTCCTGAGGCATCGCCTCAGACTTCTCTGCTTCTGCCCACACCCCTCCTTCTCCATTTAGTCTCAGTCTTCCCATCCAAGGTTATGTCTTCCTTTGGGTACTTAATCTCATGTGCATTGTCGTCTTTCTTTAGTATCTTTAATGCCTTCCTCTCTAATGATTCCATTTTATCAGTGTATTAGCAATCTATAATCACAATCTCTCTCCCATCTGAGAAAATATGTCCTTTGATTTTTTCTCCTCCTTTACGAATTCTTTCCCTCCTTCCTAGCACAATCACTTTTCTTAAAACTCTATGTAAAGTCCCCCAGTGATCTTATTGTCAGATCCAGGTGTCTCCAATCCCGTATTTAACCTGACTTCTCTGTAGCATTTGATCCTGTTAACCATTCACTTTTTTGGTCATCTCTCTTTACAAGACAAAAATTCCATCTTTCTCCTACTGCTTTCTTTTCATGTAGTCTCCCACCTCTGCCTGCCTCGTAAATGTTGATATTCTTTCCTTGGCTTATTTTCCCTCTCATTCAACACTCTCCACACTGCTATGTTAATCCTGTAGTTTTAACCACCTGTTAACTGAGGATCCCAAGTCAATGAATATCATGTACCTAATGGCTTCCCTGGTGGCTCAGCTGGTAAAGAATCCACCTGCAATGTGGAAGACCTGGGTTCAGTCCCTGGAGGAGGGCATGGCAACCCACTCCAGTATTCTTGCCTGGAGAATCCCCATGGACAGAGGTCTTGTCTGGAGAATCCTCATGGACAGAGGAGCCTGGCAGGCTACCATCCATCGAGTTGCAAAGAGTCAGACACAACTGAGCAACTGAGCACACAATGGGAGTCACAAACGTTTATTTTTACTTCAGTCTGTTTGATGGAGTTCGTCTCCAGCAAAGTCTGAAGAAGCCCCTGTTGCTACTAGAGCCGTAAACTATACAGGTGTGACCTGATGGCATATATGTCAATGCTCTTGGGTTTAAGAAGGAAGTTTCTGTCTATACACTTGCAGGACTTCTGTTTTACATTTATTAAAAAAAAGATTTATTTTTTAAATTTTGGCTGTACTATGTGGCTTGTGGGAATTCCCCAACCAGGGGTTGAACCTGGGCCACAACAATGAAAGCTCTGAATCGTAACTGCTAGACTACCAGGGAACTCCTTATTTTACATGTAAACACTGAAAACAGACACCATCTTTCTAAGTTGTACACCCTTAACAAATACTCATTTTTTCTTTGCTGCCCAGATCTTGGCCAGAATTATTTTGAATTAACCACTGAATGATTTCATTAACATTATACATCTTAAATTACAGTACAATTTTAGAAACTTAATGAAGTACCATAGATATGATCTTGGCTGCACTTCAGATCTAGGAAAAAATTCAAGACCTAAACAGAATCACAAAGACTTAAGAACGGAAAGGATTTTCAAGGTCGTTGAATTCAACCAACCATCAAATGCATGAAACTTAGTGTAACACCTACACAGTTGATCGTTAGGTCTGTGTTTGAGTATCTGAAGTGATAGAGAACTTTCAGAGTTAGTCCATTTGTTTTTGGTGAGCAGTGACTATTAGAACATTATTCTTTTATTGAACAAAAGATGTTTGGGTGTTTGATGGCTACTCTTGTTTATTTATTCTTCTATATAATCTCCCTCTAGAAAATATATGATTCTTTAAAACTCAGGTGATATTAAATTTATATACTAACTTAGAACACACTTTTATGCTGTTGAGTAGTCCTGTGAAGAATATGGCTAATAGGATGTCCACCTGTATGCCTTTTAATAATGTTTTATCGTTTTCTCATTTTGCACATTTCTTGTAAGGTGGGCTTGAATATTTTATTTTTTGATATTTTAAATGGAATCTTCTTTTCCATTATACCTTCTAATTGGTAACTGTGTATATATTACTGATTTCTGTATTTTAATTTTTTGTATGGTGACTCTACTAAATTATCATATTTTAATAGTTTTTCAATAAATTCTTTTGGGTTCTCCAGATATTCAATTAAACCACCTACACATAGAAATAGTTTTACCTCTTTCCCCCCCCAATTATTATGCCTTTAATTGCTTTTTCTTATCTAATTGCATTGAATTATTCTTCTCCTCTTTCCTTCTGCCTTAATCTTTAGAATTTTCATTAGTGAGGACCTGCTGAAGGCAAACTCAATTTTCGGTTGTCTGAAAAATGTCTTTTTTTCACCCTCATTCTTAAATTTTTTGCTGTGTATACAATTCTAGGATGATTTTCTCTCTGCACATAGAAGATACTGTTTCCACTGTTTTCCGGGTTTTATTGTTACCAAACTGACAATTGAAAATCCAGCTGCCAGACTTCCTTTGTGGCTGAGTGGTGAATAATACATGTGCCAGTGCAGGAGACATGGGTTCGATCCTTGGTATGGGAAGTTCCCACACGCTGTGGAGCAGCTAAGCCTTTGTGCCACAACTGCTGAGCCTGTGCTCCGCGCACCCTCGAGCCCGTGCTCTGCAACAAGAGAAGCCAGGCGATAAGTCTGTGCACTGCAGCGAAGGGTAGCCCCCAGTCGTTGCAACTAGAGAAGAGCCCATGTGGAAAGGAAGACCCAGCTCAGGCATAAATAAATAAACAAAAATCCAGCTGTCAATTCTTTTGAAGTTCATCTCTCTGGCTGCATTTAAGATATTCTTTTTTACTTTGGCATTTTGCAGCTTCACTCTGATAAATGTGGATGAAGTTTTTCTTTTCAAATTTTACTTGGGATTCTCTTGGTTTTCGGAATCTTTGGCTGGGTGTCTTTCATTGGATTTGGAAAATTCTCAGTCATCAACTGTTCAATTATTGTCTCTACTGTATTTTCTCTTTCCCTTCCTTCTGTAACTCTGAATGGATATATATTGGAATCTGTCCCCAATGTCTTTTAATTCTTTATATTTTCTATCTCTTTGCCTCCCTGCATTGATCCCTGGATGATTTCTTCTGACTTAATTTCCAGTCCACTGATTTGCTCTTTAGCTGAGTTTAATCTGCTCTTAAAGCTTTCTGTTGAGTTTGAAATTTAATTGTTCAAGTTCTATTTGGTTCTTTTTCAAGTCTGATTATTTTTGTAATCTTTCATAGTTTCAATCTCTTATTTCTTTTAAAGTTTAAATATAACTATGTAGCCTATCTGATAATTTAAACCTATGTCTATATAAAAATATTAATTACAGTGTTATTTATAACAAAATATAAGAAACAATATAAATACTGATCAATAGAAAATTGCTTTCATAAATTATGATATGTTCAAGTAGTAGAATTCCATACAGATAAAATAGATGATTATATAGTGAAATAAGAATCACCCATGATATGCTATTGAGAAAAGCAGATGAAGGAACATAACATTTATTATTTCATTTGTATGAATGTGTTTATATGTGGATAAAGCAGACTAGAATATTCAACAAAGTGATTCAAGTTGTTACCTCTGAGGGTTGAGATTATGAATTTCTCTGTAATGTTCAAATATTTCATAGCAATAGTGTGTTATCAGCAAAAGTATTTTCATTTTGGAAAAATATCCTAATATACTATTTTTCTATACTATGTACATAATGCTACAGCATAATTTAAAATTGCTATAAAATATCTTGTATGGTTTATACTACATTTTTTAATGGCATTTTTCTATTGTGGGTATTGAGCTTATGTATAGCTTTGTTTTATAAATATTGCTGCAGTAAACTGCTGAAGGACAGTCTTTAGTCAATATTTGTGCTGACTCCACTGGGTATTCAGCACTGTTGACTCCTCTCTTCGCTTTTGGCTTTCCTTGTGACCCTTTCACACTTCTGAGGCAACTTTTAGCCTCCTTTCCAGTCTCCTCTTTCTTCCCTGACTCTTTTTGTGACTAGGTTCCTGTCCAAATAAGGCCTTGTCCCCTAGTCATTTCACAAGTTCTCCTTTGGCAATATAATTTACTTTCTTGGCTTTAAATAAATGCAGATAACTGTTCAATCTCTATCTATAACCAACAGCCTTCCAATCTCCAGATCCACAAATTCAGCTACTTACTTATTTTGCCCCTTCATGAGTCACAGCCTTGTGTAACTCAATGAAACTGTGATCCACACTATGTAGGGCCACCCAAGATGGACAGGTCATGGTGGAGAGTGCTGACAAAATGTGGTCCACGGGGGAAGGGGAATCACTTCAAACCACGTCAGCATTCTTGCTTGGAGAACCCCATGAACAGTATGAAGAGGCAAAAAAATAGGACACTGGAAGATGAACCCCCTCGGTGTGAAGGTGTTCAGTACCCTACTGGGGAAGAGCAAAGGGCAGTTACTAATAGCTCCAGAAAGAATGAAGCAGCTAGGCCAAAGCGGAAATGACACTCAGTTCTGGATGTGTTTGCTGGTGAAAGTAAAGCCCGATGCTGTAAAGAACAATATTGCATAGGAACTGGAATGTTAGGTCCATGAATCAAGGTAAACTGGATGTGGTCAAGCAGGAGATGGCAAGAGTGGACATCTTAGGAATCAGTGAATGAAAATGGACAGGAATGGGTGAATTTAATTCAGATGACCATTATATCTAATAATGTGGGCAAGAATCCCTTAGAAGAAATGGAATAGCCCTAATAGTCAACAAAAGAGTCTGAATTACAGTACTTGGGTGCAACCTTGTAAATGGCAGAATGGTCTCAGTTCGTTTCCAAGGCAAACCATTCAACATGACAGTAATCCAAGTCTATGTCCCAAGCACTGATGCTGGAGAAGCTGAAGTCGACCAGTTCTCTGAAGACCTACAACACCATCTACGGCTAACACCAAAAAAGGGATGTCCTTTTCATCATAGAGGATTGAAATGCAAAGGTAAGAAGTCAAGAGACACCAGGAATAATAGGCAAGTTTGGCATTGGAGTACAAAATGAAACAGGGAAAAGGGTAACAGAGTTTTGTCAAGAGGATGCCCTGGTCATAGCAAACACCCTTTTCCAACAACCCGAGGCAGTTCTACACATGGACATCACCACATGGCCAATGGAAATCAGATCGATTATGTTCTTTGCAGCCAAAAATGGAGAAACTCTATACAGTCAGCAAAAACAAGTCCTAGAGAGCTGACTATGGCTCAGATCATGAACTCCTTATTGCAAAATTCAGGCTTAAATTGAAGAAAGTAGGGAAAGCCATTAGGTAATTCAGGTATGAAATAAATCAAATCCCTTATGATTATACAGTGGAGATGATGAATAGATTCATGAGAGTAGATTATTTGATAGAGTGATTGAAGAACTATGAACAGAGGTTTGTAAAACTGTACAGGAGGCAGTGACCAAAACCATCCCAAAGAAAAAGAAATGCAATAAGGCAAAGTGGTTGTCTGAGGAGACGTTACAAATAGCTGAGGAAAGAGAAGCGAAAAGCAAGGGAGAAAGGGAAAGATGTATCCAGCTGAATGCAGAGTTCCAAAGAATAACAAGGAGAGATAAGAAGGCCTTCTTAAATGAACAATGCAAAGAAATAGAGGAAAGCATTAGAATTGGAAATACTAGAGATCTTGTCAAGAAAATCAAGGGAACATTTCACCCAAGGATGGGCATGATAAAGGACAGAAACAGTAAGGACCTAATAGAAGCAGAAGAGATTAAGAAGAGATGGTAAGAATACACAGAACTATATAAGAACAGTCTTAATGACCCAGATAACTACAAGGATGTGATCACGCAACTAGAGCTGGACATCCTGGAGTGTAAAGTCAAGTGGGCAGTAGGAAGCATTACTCCAAAGAAAGCTATTGGAGGTGACAGAATTCCAGCTGGGTTGTTTAAAATCCTAAAAGATAATGCTGTGAAAGTTCTGCACTCAGGATGTCAGCAAATTTGGAAAACTGAACAGTGGGCACAGGACTGGAA
This sequence comes from Capricornis sumatraensis, assembly GCF_032405125.1. Classification (NCBI taxonomy): domain Eukaryota; kingdom Metazoa; phylum Chordata; class Mammalia; order Artiodactyla; family Bovidae; genus Capricornis; species Capricornis sumatraensis. Next base: position 67,996,049 of record NC_091082.1, read on the forward strand.
AAAGTCAGTTTTCATTCTAGTCCCAAAGAACAATGCCAAAGAATGTTCAAACTATCACACAATTGCATTCATTTCACATGCTAGCAAGGTTATGCTGAAAATCCTTTAAGCTAGGTTTCAGCAGTATATGAACTGAGAACTTCCAGATATACATGCTGGATTTCAAAGAGGCAGAGAGAGGAACCAGAGATCAAATTGCCATCATCTGTTGGATCATGGAGAAAGCAAGGAAATTCCAGAAAAAATTCTGCTTCATTGACTATGCTAAAGCCTTTGCCTGTGTGGATCATAACAAATATGTGGGAAATTCTGTAAGAGATGGGCGTACCAGACCACCTAACTGTCTCTTGAGAAACCTGTATGCAGGTCAAGAAGCAACAGTTAAAATCAGACATGAAACAACTGACTGTTTCCAAGTTGGGAAAGGAGTATGACACCCTGCTTATTTAACTTCTGTGCAGAGTATATCACACGAAATGCCAGGGTGGATGAGTGACAAGCTGAAATCAAGATTGCCAGGAGAAATATTAACAACCTCAGATATGCAGATGGTAAGTAACAATCTAATGGGAGAAAGTGAAAAGGAACTAAAGTGCCTTTTGATGAGGGTTAAAGATGAGAGTGAAAAAGCTGGCTTAAAACTCACCATTCAAAAAACTAAGATCATGACTCCATCAGTTCATGGCAAACAGAAGGGGAAAAAGTAGAAGCAGTGACAGATTTTATTCTCTTGGGCTCCAAAATCACCGCGAACAGTACTGCAGCCACAAAATTAATAGACGCAGAGACATCACTTTGCCAATAAAGATCTGTGTAGTCAAAGCCATAGTTTTTCCAGTAGTCATGTAAGGATGTGAGTTGGACCATAAAGAAAGCTGAGTGCCGAGGAATTGATGCTTTTGTGGTGCTGGAGAAGACTCTTGAAAGCCCTTTGGACATCAAGGAGATCAAACCAGTCATTCCTAAAGGAAATCAATCCTGAATATTCACTGGAAAGGCTGATGCTGAAGCTGAAACTTCAGTGCTCTGGGCATCTGATATGAAGAGCCGACTCATTGGAAAAGACCCTGGATGCTGGGAAATACTGAAGTCAAAAGGAGAAGGGGGTGGCGGAGGGTGGGATGGTTGGATGGCATCATCAACTCAATAGACATGGGTTTGAGCAAACTCCAGGGAATAGTCAAGGACAGGGAAGCCTGGTGTGCTGCAGTCCTTGGGGTCACAGAAAGTCGGACATGACTGAGTGACTGAACAAGAACAACATGTGGCTAGAGTGATTGTTCTGAAATGCGAAACAGGTCAATCAGATTACTGGTACGTCAGGATAAAATCCAATCTCCCTGGCATAATATTCTAGTCCTTCCTCTGTGACTGTGCTCCTGTCCGTCCGCTTCTAAGTTTTTGTTCTATTGACCTCCTTTTATTCTTAGTGCCAGTCATGTGCAAATAACATTCTCTGTCTGGAACTCACTTGTGCCATCTTTTTTCTCCTCATCCATCCTTCAAGAGGAAACACAGACATTATGTCCTCCAAGAAACCTTCTTGATTAACCCTCTCTTTCACCCTTGCCCAATACCAGATCTGGCTTAGGTGCTCCTACTCTTTGATTATATGTAACCATAGTATTTTCTTGTCCACTAAATTGTAAGCTGATGAAGGCAGGGACTGTTCTTATTAACCTTTGTAATCACGGACTCGATGGACGTGAGTCTGAGTGAACTCCGGGAGATGGTGATGGACAGGGAGGCCTGGTGTGCTGCGATTCATGGGGTCACAAAGAGTCGGACACGACTGAGCGACTGAACTGAACTGAACTAAACTGATCCTTATCACTAGCATAATGCCCAGTTACAAAATTAATGCTCATTAAATATTTTTTGAATGGAAATATTGCTAAACTTCTACAAAAATATTTATGTCCACTAAGCTACAATATAATGTTGTTGTATCTAATAGGATAGTCTAAAAGAATTAAGTGACCCTGAAGCAAGAGAGATTCATAAAGAAACTGAAGAAAACATGGAGGACAAGAAACTTGAGAAGGAAAAGAAAGAAGAAAGTGAAGAAGAGGTAAGATTATTTAGTACTATTTCCTTTTCCTTTATATTTTTAAAGAAAATAATGAATATATATATATTTAAAGAATGAATATATAATGAAAAAATATATATATATTTGAGTCTCCAAGATGGCTAGTGGTAAAGAATCCCCCTGCCAATGCCAGAGACATGAGTTCAATCCCTGAGGCAGGAAGATCTCCTGGAGAAGGAAATGGCAGGTCTTATAGTCCATGGGAGTCAGACTCGACTTGGCGACTAAACAACCACAAATGCAGCGTGTGTATATACATATGTATATATACTGTTGAAAGTAGAAATAGATCGTCTGCAGTGAACGCTTCAGCTTCCTTCCTTTCCTCGTTTAGATTTAACCGTACTTGCACGCACACTTATGTCTTTATTTTCCAAGGATAGGGTGTCCCTCTTCCTTTCTAAATTCAGCCCTTTCCTAACTGGCCTCGTTCACCTATACGACTGATGACTACACAATCTACCTCTCACGCTGATGCTGTTTCTTTATCCTTTCATTGGCATATTTTTCAAATAGTTGTTTAAACTCCTTGTCTCTGCTCTTCAGCTCCCACTCTGAGCTGCCTTTTCTCACTTCCCTCAGGTCATCCACACTTCTCTTCTCCTTATCCTGTCTCCACCCCTGCCGTGGCATTAATAATAAAAATAACCCCTTATTGAGGCATTTGTAATAATAATAATAATGAAAATACAATGATAACTACCAATAACTGAGTGCCTACCACGGCCTATGTGCTTTGCACATGTTATCTCTTACACAGTACAACCTCAAGGTAAATATTATTGTTCCCATTTTACAGATAAGAAAACTGAAGCTCAGAAAGGAACTGACTTATGGAAAACCATATGCTATTAGGCGGCAGAACCAACATTCAAACCTAGTTTAGTCTGCCATAAGAGCCCTTGTAATTCCTGGGTATACTACTACTTTCTTTGGCTTTCAGAACTCATGATCACTCTCCATTTTGTCTTAATTTACTTCCCTGGGGTGTTTCTTTGCTGTGAATAGTTTAAATATTGGCATGACCCCAGACCATGACATACATCCTTTACTCACTTTACGTACTGTACAAAAGAATAAAAATATTGTAAAACACCCATGCCTCTTTTGATCAGCATTTTCTGCTTTTCTTCTGGTATAGTACTTGGCATATAAAAGGCAAAATATATGGAATACATTATTTTTTGGCCACTAAATCTGTCATACCTATTAAATCTCCTCCTCCTCTTCTTTTGACGCCTGAGTTCAGGCCCTTTCCTCCCTATTTTACAAACTCCTACTCAGCTTTCAAATATCATTTCACTGTAAAAAAAAAAAAAATAACAAGAACCTGGGGTGTCTAGACAAAATGCAGGGCCCTTTTCTGGGCACACATAGCTCGTGGAACTTACCTTTCTGATCACAGTTATCATGTAGACCATAATTATTTTGTTGGTTATCTCTTCCACAGTTCTATGAGTCCCTAAGGTCTGAAAGAAATCCTCTTTGTTTATTTCACAGTTACTTCCCTTTGTCCCCACTTCCCTATCCCTGCTAATTTTTCCCAGTGTTTCCTGTAAGTCTTCTAAATGCTTTCTGAATGATGAAAACAAATGGAAAACCAAAGCTTCAGACATGGTACCAGGCAACTTCCCCTGCCACTGGGTCACACACCAGCTCACTAACATGTCTGTGGTATTTCTATGCTCTAGAAACCTTCAACATCTACAGAAATGGAAAAAATCATTCGAGTCATTGGAGAAGATGAAAATATTCATTCTCAACCTCTATGTGGAACAGATGCATTGTCTTCTTGGGTATGTATCTGCAACTCAGCTAGGAAATTCAAAACTAGAAAATTTAACATTATGTAAAAATTATATGGATTCAACATAACTTTTAGCATTTCTAAGAGAACGCCTAAGTAATATATTTTCCAGATTTATTTTTCTCCCAGCATCATCCTTGGAAAAACTCTGGTTTGTTCACAAAAACTTTTCTTTCTCTTCCTTAAAACTCATTTTAAAATCAGCATTTCATCCCTTTCCTTAACTTAACAATATTATGGTCAATATTTGATCAATTTAAAAAATGTATTTGTTCAGCAGGCTCTTGATAACTGTGATAAGAATATACCACCAATCACAAGAATTACTGGGGAACTGGAAACTCAGCAGGAAAACAAAGTTAAAACTCCTTCACAAAAAGTTCTAGGATCATTTACACTTAAGTTAGTGCTGGATTTGTATCTCTCTGTACAGGATGCCATGACTTTAGGAATCTCTGGGTGGGCTTCATCCCACAAACCCCCTGAAAATGGTATGCAACATTCTGTCTGTATAGTCATACTGTGCATTTTCTCGGGGAGCAAGGAGATGTGCTGGAAATCCATAGACATCATCAAATTTCTCAACCTCAAAGTTAAGAACCATTTCATTGCTAGGAGTCTGACCCATCTGGGTAGGAACAGGCGTGGTGAGCTGTGGTGAGGGTACTACCGGTGGATAGCAGCTAGATCACTAAAGTGGCTGCATGGTCCAAAGTAGAGGCAGATTGCAGGGATGTATGTGAAGGGAGATTGTAGGAAATAGGCTCCAACTCTGGGAGGAAGAACTGGGTGAAATGATGTGGAGAGTTAGGTAGGAGCAGGCAGAATTGGAGAAAGAGTGGTGCATGGGTTGCAATCACATTCTCCCAAAGTAATGCCTTTTTAACAAGTTTCTAAAATTATGTGTTAATATGTCAGTTGATAGGCTTCCTAGGTGGCTCAGGGGTAAAGAATCCGCCTGCCAATGCAGGAGACACAGGTTCGATCCCTAGGTCAGGAAGATCCCCTGGAGGAGGAAATGGCAACCCACTCCAGTATTCTTGCCTGGACAATCCCATGGACAGAAGAGCCTGGCGGGCGACAGTCCATGGGGTCACAGAGTCTGGCGCGACTGAACTGAGCATGCACACATATCAGGTGAGAAGACTGTGAGGCAAAGATGTAAGGGTAAGCGATGCAAATGCAATGTCATGAGACATATTTTCTAAAAAAGCAAACAAAGGGTAGCACTATAATGAGAACCCCCCACCAGTCCCACCCCCAACCTTCCTACCCCAGATTTTCTCCCCTGAGGCAAAAGCCCTGCTATGCTATCCTGGCAAGGCATCAGTGTGCGTGCTGAGTCGCTTCAGTCATTTCCGACTCTTTGCGACCCCATGGACTGTAGCCTGCCAGGCTCCTCTGTCCATGGGATTCTCCAGGCAAGAATACTGGAGTGGGTTGCTGTGTCCTCCTCCAGGGGATCTTCCTGACCCAGGGATCGAACCCTCGTCTCTTGTGTCTCCTGCATTGGCAGTCGGGTTCTTTACCATTAGTGCCACCTGGGAAGCCTTGCAAGGCATCAGGGTCTGGCCTACACTGTGGCGAGAAGCAGTCAGGAAAATATAAGCCTGTAGCCTGGGGCAAAATGGAGGGTGCAGTGCTTGTCTTCGATAGCATGGGGCTCCTGCGCCAGGATGCCACAGTTCCATCTGATACAGTGTGGTGCAGTGTGGCGAGCCCACCTAAGGATGATGTGGTCCAGAAAGTCTATCTCTCGGCTTTGAAAAGTTGCTAATGTTCTACTATAGACCCCTGAAAACCCAACTGGCCAGGTTCTCATTGACCCTGAGGCCTAAAATGGACTAAAATGCCATCCAGATGTACTTGCAAGTTCCTTGAAGTAAGGAAGAATCACATTCATCCTAGGGGGTGGTGACTGAACCACTGCACAGGTAGAAAGGTATCACCAGGTACTCAAACAGAGGGGCCCTGTGTGCTAGGCAAGTGAAGACAGAGTTGATCTTTGGGGATGTCGGTACACAGAGAATGAAGATCCTTGACCTGGAGGAGGTCAGAGATTCGGGGCGGGAGGTGGAGCCTGGGGGAAGGGTGCTGTCTTGATGTGGACTGTGCTGTGGACTCGGTGGGGACAGGAGGGGCCTTGGCTCTGTGCTCTTTCCATTCATAAAGACATCTGGGCTCCCTGAGGGCAGTTTAAGATTTTAAAACTTTCACTGTAAAAATTTCTTTTGCTTTATTTGCTTGTTTTTCCTTTATCCTCCCCCTCCCCCCCCCGCCCTGCCCCCATCTTTCTTTTTTTCTTTTTGACAGACACTTAGCCTCTGGCTCTAAAAATGTAGCTACCATTTAGCAGGGCTGTAGATCCAAGGCACTAGTTCTGTTGGACGGTGGCTCTCTCTCTTTATGGTCTGCAAATACAGCTCCCAGGAGGCAGTTTGAATGACACTGGGGAAGGAAAGAGAAAAGGAAGGAAGGGATAGAGAAGCAAAAACCTTGTGGTTTGCAGGTATAACTTGTCATGTCCACCATAACTAGGAGAGGGAGAGGGATGGACTATCAGTTACTCAAAACTCTCTTCAGTTAGCTGGAAATTAGGACTTTGTGGGAAATCCTGAAGACTGTACTCAAAGCAGGAACCGTGCACAAAATTTGGCCTGCTGTGCCTGTTTCAGGCACTATCCGGTCTGGCACTTCCTGATTTCACTGGTGAATCAAGTGACCCCAGTAAGCAGCCCTGACCCTGCCTCTGCACGTCTTGGGGTGCCGCCTGATTTAATCAGGTCTGAGAACTTGCTGCAGGGCACCCCTTGTGGCCCTGTCTGGATGAGAATCATTTCAAAGTTGTCCCTGGAGGAGAAGCAGCCTGAACTCTGTAACAATTAACTGACGGGTGGAGGTGTGGTAAGACTAAATTCAGCAAACTCTCCCGGAGGCTACCCGCTGACCCCAGGCACTGCCCCCTGGCTGCACGAACTGGATTGCCTAAGGCTCAGCTACCAGGATGTTAGGAACAAACAGGTTCTGCCTGTTTGTAAAGAGTTGTAAATTTGAGGGAGATGGGAGATTTTTGCTGATTACCTCTAAACTCCTTTGAAAGAAAGAGTAGGGACTTGAAGGATCAGCCATATTTCTTTCACTGAGCTAAAAGAAGTGCTTAGAAACCCGTGTTTTCCTTCCACAATACCATGTATCCCCAGTGTAGGTATTAAGAGCAGTGACCAAATTATCCGTCTTTTAACGGCAGCAGGGAAGGGTCCTTGGAATTGGTGGGTCCAGAAAATATGTCCAAAGCTGACAAGGGTCACTGTGGCTGGCTAGGCATTCAGTACTGAGCATTGGATTCCAAGGAACTGGGTCTGAAGCCAGATCCTCCCTGAAATAGTCTCAAGCTAAAGATGTTAGTCCAATCTAAAGCCCATTCGCGGGTTTGCCTGGTGACTCGGTGTTAAAGAATCCTCCTGCCAATGCAGAAGACGCAAGTTTGATCCCTAGTCAGGGAAGGTCCCACATGCTGTGAAGCAACTAAGCCTGTGTGCCACAACTATCGAGCCTTTGCTCTAGAGCCCAGGAGCCACCACTACTGAGGTCATTGCAATGAGAAGCCCATGCACCATAACTAGCAAGTAGCCCCTGCTCGCCGCAACAAGAGAAGCCTGCACAGCAGCGGAGACCCAGCACGGCCAAAAATAAATTAAAAAAAAAAAAAAAGCCCATTAGTAGAGTCACACCTCAGGAAAACCAAGCCAAAAAGGCCAAAGGCATAATTGGAGTATGACAGAGAGACTTGCTGAAAGCTATAGCAGGTTGGCACAAACAAGAATGGTCCAATGCAGTTGCTTCCAAGAGCCATGTGGCCCATGTTTGTCTCTATTATACAGTGGGTGAAAGAGCATAAAAGCCAGAGGAAGCTTCAAAATATGAAGAAAGGGCTCAAGGCAGAGTCTCTGTGATTTCCCTTGAGGCATCTATATCCAGTGGGCTTCCCAGGTGGCTCATTGGTAAAGAATCCAGTTCACCTGCCAAGCATGAGATGTGAGTTTCATCTCTGGGTCAGGAAGACCCTGGGAGAAGGAAATGGGAACCTACTCCAGTATTCTTGCCTGGGAAATCCCGTGGACAGAGGAGCCTGGTGGGCCATAATCCATGGGGTTGCAGAAGAGTCGGACTTGACCTAGCAACTAAACAACAACAGTCTGTATCCATATATATGGCTGATGCAGGGAAGTTTGCTCCTTGGCATATATAGAGGAGGCCATAATTCTAGAAACCCAACCGTCCAGCATTTTGGACCATGGGAATTTCCTATTGAAGGATTTGAAAAGGACCACAAAATATTAATCTATACTTGGTGGTTTCAAAACAGAGGAATGCTTTGCTGGCACATTGTAACTAAATGTCTGTCTTTTATCTGAAAGGTACCTTTCACAGAGTACAGTCCTGATCTACTTTGGTTTCCACCTGTAGTTAAAACTGCTTCATGTAGCTGTACAAATCATGTGGAATTCCAGTTCCAGAAGCCTTTGCTGTGAAAAACCTCTTTTTAGATTCAAAGAACAAATAAATTAGTAGTATGTGCTGTATGACTGCAGCTATGAAATTAAAAGATGCTTACTCCTTGGAAGGAAAGTTATGACCAACCTAGATAGCATATTGAAAAGCAGAGACATTACTTTGTCAACAAATGTCCGTCTAGTCAAGATTATGGTTTTTCCAGTGGTCATGTATGGATGCGAGAGTTGGACTGTGAAGAAGGCTGAGTGGCAAAGTATTGATGCTTTTGAACTGTGGTGATGGAGAAGACTCTTGAGAGTCCCTTGGACTGCAAGGAGATCCAACCAGTCCATTCTGAAGGAGATCAGCCCTGGGTGTTCTTTGGAAGGAATGATGCTAAAGCTGAAACCCCAGTACTATGGCCACCTCATGTGAAGAGCTGACTCATTGGAAAAGACTCTGATGCTGGGAGGGATTGGGGGCAGGAGAAAAAGGGGACGACAGAGGATGAGATGGCTGGATGGCATCACTGACTCAATGGACTTGAGTTTGAGTGAACTCCGGGAGTTGGTGATGGACAGGGAGGCCTGGCGTGCTGCGATTCATGGGGTCGCAAAGAGTTGGACATGACTGAGCGACTGAACTGAACTAACTGAACTGATGTGCTGTATAAGCGAGGCCACGTGACACATTGCTGGTCCAGCCTGAAAAGGACAGATTTATTATCCAAAGGGGAGGCAAGACAGAAAGAGGAAAAATATGTGACTGAGACAATAGCAAAAGAACAAAAGAACTAGAGGAAAAGTGAACTTGTTTGATAGTTTGTTTTTGCTGGTTTGCTTTTAGAAAAAGCGAGCGTGGTGCAGTACCCTGTGTGACTGAGGATGGAGAAGCCAAGATGAAGGTTCTGCTTTAACCACTAGATCATTCTGTGATTATGGCCGGCTGCCTGTCCTCTTAGGTCCCCCTTTCCAGGTCCCCCTTTCCATCTAGAAGGTGGGGTTTACCTTTTACTTGTCTCTGTTGGGGAAATGTGGATAAAAGAGATTTTTAAAAGTACACAGGCCTGGAAAAATGCCTCATAATATTCATTTTAACATATAGTTTTTGTCTTCTAAATTTTTCTCTTTTGTGTTCCTCTTATTTTCTGGAGTATATTTAGAGTCAAAATAAGTAAGAGGTTTTTTTTAAAAAATATATTTTCACTACTTTGATATCTATGAAGTTTCCTAAGAAATTGAAAGATCTGATTGGATTATGCAATGCTATGTGCTTAGTGAAGTAAATTATTAATGAGAGAAATATAATTGATTTCCTTGATATTTAACTTGGTTAGAGAAATATGTTTGCCCTTCTCTTTATTTTTTAAACTTTCTCTTCTTTCCCTGCTTCTTTTTGTTGATATTCTTTACCCTGCTTCTTCTTTACAACTCTAATAAAGTTTATGTCCATCTGAATATGAGTAATTGGCTATCTGGTATGGTATCTGGCCACAGTCAATCCCTGTTCTTCTTTCATATTAAGAGTGTGTTTAATCATCTACTATATAAATATGAATAGTAGAAAAAGAGAGCTTGGTCCAGAACATCTTGAAGAAGGAGGCTATTTACTGTTGGGACTTTCAGTTCATTCATAGTATATATTTTTCTTGTCAGAGAGAATCAGCTAATCAAGGTACATTGGCCCCAAAGTATCTTGAAGCAATGGCTATACTTGATCGCACACAGGAGAAGTTACTGTAAGTATGAGACAGCACAATGGTAAGAAGACAGGAGGTCTAGCTGAGAAATGCACACTTCTTGGCTTATTTTTGGTTCTCCTGTTTCCTTTTTCCTCACAAGCAGGATGGGTACCATCAAATCGTCTGGTGGCAATGAATTAAACTGCTCCAGGAGGGACAGCTGTCCTCAGCTACATTGGAGATGGAGGAAGTCCAGTGTGTGTGTGTGTGTATATAGAGTGGGAGCAGAGTGTGAGGAGTGATCCAGCTCAGTATGTTTTAAAAGATGAGCTAGAGAAATAAATGGAACTAGACGAAGCTATTATGTGCAAGAAAGAAGGTTACATAACCCAAATTGTAGGAAGGACAATAGAGTTAAGATAGCTAAGAAACTGTGAGAAGAAGAGATATAGACATATATGTTCTAGTTATTAAGCACACGTCAAACTGGTTTTTGTGACTGTAAGATCTGGTTTTAAAGGTGCTGGAAAATAAGGGACGCTATTTTATTTGCTTGTTAGATTATATCAATATAGAGAAGCCAAGCTTAACCACTGAAAAGGGTTCCTTGGCTATTGGTGGAGAATCCCAAATATCCAAAAGTCAGTTTTTATTAAGAAATTATAAATATATTCTTAAATTGCACCACTACTGCAACTCTGACATTACCTTCCAGAGTAGCTCCTAGACCCTCAATTCTTGGCTAAACATTGATGCTGCTGCTGTCCTTGTTTGTGCTGTATGTATATATATTCTTCTCATCCCACTACCTTTTTTGGACAGTGAGTTTCTAGACCTGAAAGATACTTTTTCAGACCTTTCCATTTTACTGTGTTTCTCTGGACTTTGTCATCATCAGAGAGGTCGAAAGCCGAGCCAGACAAGCTGAGGAGAGGTTTGATGATGTGAATGAAAGACTTCATTATACCATTATAAGAAATAAAGAACTGGAGAAAGAGTTAGAGGAAGTATTGATGAAGTATAAAATGAAGGAGCCTGAAGTGGAAGAAGAAGAAAATGAAGGAGAAAGAGAAGAAGAAAAAGGAGAAGAAGAAGAAGAAGAAATCAGACCACCAGACAGAGCCTCAAAATCTCCAAAGAAAGGTGAGCATTGCTTTCTCATTTTTGCTTCATTTGGATAGTACTTATGAGTGAAAACTTGATTGGGTCATAAATATTTTAGAAGAGCGTTAATATTTTTTGTGGTGATCTACTAATTCATACTTCTCCTAGGAATCCAGACACACACACACACACAGACACACACACACAGACACACACACACACACCCAAATGACTAACAGTGGTGACTAATAAACTAATATGAGATACAATTTCAACTTATAAAACTGGCAAAGCTTTTTTAAAAACAAAGAATACAGTGCTGGACAGAGGGCGCAAAGTAGTTAGTTTTACAAATAATACTTGTGGGTGGACAGACAGGTATAACTCTTTGAGAAAGCAGTTTGAGACTGTGTATGGGTAGGCCTCAAAAATATACATGTATTTTGACTTAAGAATTTCACTCTTGAGAATCTAGTCAAAGGAAATAATCACAATTTTTTAAAGCTAGAAAAAAAGACCAGAACAAATATGCCTGCACCACATTGATATACATTGTCTCTGGTTGCTAAAGGTTTATGGTGAATTTTGTCTTTAGTTTTCAGTACTTAGTGGATTGTCTATGATGAAAATAATTTTTATTCAACAAGAAAAGGAATTTCGCTCTTCATTTTCTTATCTCTAATTAATCTGTAATCTTCCCTCAAAGAGTTTTGTATATCCCCAATAGTGGAGGCTATTCTTTGATTTTGGCTTTCACCTTCAACCTGCAGTCTGTTCCCAGGACAGGTCCTGGTGCCAGGGGTAGTACTGGGCAGACATCTATTATCTATTTTTCTCTATCACCCCTGTCTCTACCTCTGCCTTCAGCAAAAGCAGTAAGCTGGCCAGTCACTCAGAGTCCCTGGCCCAGCGGTGGTGTATCCTGTCAGTACTGGAGCAGGGGGAATCTGAGTCCATTTTCTCTCCTCCTGTTAACTCTGAACTGGTAAAATGTTAATCATTCCTGGTGTGAAGATCCTTTAGCCTTAGGTCTGAATGTATGTGAGGTAGTTTGCATGAATTTAAAAAAAAATTATCTTCTATTGTGGTGTGATTTTATCCCGATAATCTAGAAACTAGACTTTCCCTAGATTGTTGTTGTTGCTAAGTTGTGTCCAGCTCTGCGACCCCATGGACTGTAGCCCATCAGGTTCCTCCATCCATGGTGTAAATTACTGTATGCAAATCACAGAAAAGGTCTTCGTGTTAAACTGGAGAGGTCACCTCAACATGGGATGAGTGACTTTAGTTTCGTCCATTTCCATAAAAGTCTTGGGGATTAGTTTAAATACAAAAATAAAACATTTTAATAATTTTAGGTGGAGGATAACTATTCAGTTAGGTCCCAGCCTGCAAACAATAACCTACATACCAAGGATACAACCCCTCTTCTCCCTCCTTTCCATACCCCTCATCAGAGTCACTGCTAGGGACTCAAAAGTAGAGGATGAGAAGCCTTGCAAAGCTTAGGGGGACAGGCTGCTAAGCAAGGCAATCCCCATGCCATGCAAGTGACCTAAACATTTCTCTGAAAAATCCACAAGTTAGACATTCCTTAGAGTTAGCAGGTAGCTCCTTAAAAAAAAAACATGCAGATACCTTGGAGCAATCTGACATGCATATGGAACATACTGGGTCATATTTTATGAGTTAGTGCCGGGAGATCTCTTCTCTCCTAATCGTTGTTCAGTGAAGGAAGGGAAAATCATACAGTGAAGGAATGAGCCTTGTGAATGCTGAGTAAGGAGAAGATTTGGATGGAGTAGGAAGACATTTATTTTTATGTCACTATTTTTAACAGCAAATCGCTGTGTTCTGAGTTATTGATGAAGAAAGAAATGGAGCTTGGTGTTTACAAAGATGAATGTGGCTTAGCCTCTGATCAAAGTGAGGCCTGTGATAAGGAATGGGGACAAGACAGGGTGTGAACAAGAGGACCGTTGAATGCGGGAGGCAGATGGCTGCAGCCAGTCAGAAGGATTCCAAACAACTGAGAAGCTTCGTTTCATGGTGCAGTCAGAGACAGCAGGCTTGTGTAGGATCTGTGCATGAGAGACTGGAGGGAACAGGGACCAAGAGACACAACAGGGGTACAGCCACGGATATGGGAGGGTTCTGGACACCCAGCTCTATTTGAAAATTTTTCCCTTCTAAGTTTGGGGTATGTACTGGATGGAAGGAAGGAAGAAATATTCTTCTTTCTCTTCTATCCTTATTACCTATAAACTTTGAGAACATACATTCTCAATCCCAGTAACCAATGTGGACTCAAATTTTGGGCACATGGTTTGTAGCTTGGGGCTTACTCATGCAGACAGAATTTTAAAAATGCTTTGTAAAATCGAAAGTCCTTAATAAATACAAGGTATTATTACTACAATAATTGTTTTGGTCTTTTCAGAGATACAGCGCAAGGAGGGTTCTAAATCCAAACTCCGGACTAAATCCAAGACGAAACCCAAATAGCAACCACAGGATGCTGGGCTACACCACACCACAGCCATCCCAGATATCTGTGCACTTTTGAACTGACAGTGTGGCTCAACTGACGGGACTCCCTTTGCAGCAGACAACTCAGGAGCATCTTCTCTTTAAAAGTCACAGTGATGGCTCTAGGCAATCAATCAGTTAGCTTATTTCCAAAATTAAAAATGGTTTGTGTAAAGGTTTTCTAGCCTCTTCAGTTGATTTCCCAGCGGAAGTCTATGAAAAGTGTCAGCTTCTGTCAAGAAAATTATGCTTTCTGAGGACTTTGAACTCTGCAGAGGAGAATGGCAAATAAAAAGCATTCTTTTTTTTCAATTTAAAAAAGGGGATCCTGATAACACTGTTAGTTTTCTGCAGCATTTTCAGATTTCTTATTTCAGAAAATAAGAAAGAATTCTTTTTAAATAATTTTAAAATTATTTTCTTCTTTTTAAATAATTTTTTGTCTTCTCTTCTTTTTAAATAATTTCATTTATTTATTTTTGGTTGTGCTGGGTCTTCGTTGTTGTGTGGGCTATTCTCTACTTGAGGTGAGTGGGGGCTACTGTTTAGCTGCACAGGTTTCTCACCGTTGTGGCGTCTCTTGTGAAGCAAGGGCTGTAGGGTGTGGGGGCTTCAGTAGTTGCAGCGTATGGGCTCAGTGGTTGCGGTTCCTGGACTCCTGAGCACAGGCTCAATAGCTGTGGTACACAGGCTTAGTTGCTCCTCAGCATGTGGGATCTTCCCAGACTAGGGATCAAATCTGTATCTCCTGCATTGGCAGGTGAATATTTCACTGAGCCAGGAGGGAAGACCCTTACTCCAGGCATTCTTAAGATTTATCTAACCCTGCAAAGTAGGTGGAAGAGAGACAGTTTACCCCCTCATTTCTCAGAAGATGAAATTGAGGCCCCAAATGGGCAAAAGCTCCCCAAGACCTCAGAGCTAATTGCTGTCAGAGACCCCAGCTTACTGGCTCTGTGTCTGGATTGTCCAACAATGGTGATGGGCCACCAGGCCATTGCTCAGATGGCTTCCTTCACAGGGGCCAATGTTATTGAAGATTCACCCAGAATCTCCATTTTTCACTTTTATTGCCTCATTTGTCTGCTCTGTTCATGACCCTGGATGCATCTTGGCATTAAAGATGGGCCAAGCTTCAAAAGTATGTTGCAAATGACAAGTGGACATCTGGCTGGTCACTCAGCAGGGAGTCCCTCCTACCTCACTTCTCGGCTCTCTTGCATTTGTTTTCTCTCCCCCTGGCTCCAGACACCTCTGAGATTTCTTGACCTGCTTTGGTTCCACATCTTTGCTGTTCCTTTGGATTTATCTCCTAGAATTGTAGGATTTTGTCTGTTCCTTTAAGCCTCAGAAACCCTCTGACTGCAGAGTCCTCAGCTCTGTTTAAGCCTAACCCCTGGTCAGGCCTGCCTTGACCCACACATACCAAAGTGTTTGTGGGGTGGGTTTCAAAATTGCTTGGGGTGAATCTAGCCCTACTGCATGACTCCTTAATTCTGGGGAAAGAAAACATGAAATTCTTCAGACAATTGACTAGGCACATGGCCCACCTGAAAGCCACAGATCAAGCTACTGGCTCACACTTCTAGGTACGACTTGGTAGGGCAGAGCCAGCCGCACCTTTTCACTTTCCTAGATAGATTCTTGAATGATTCTAGCAAACTGAGGTTTTTTGGTGAAATTTTAGAACACTTGAAAAAAATTAACTCCCTGCTTTGTAGGAATGAGTGGTCGTTTTCATAGAAATCATCAGCCCCCGTGCCTGAACACAAGGGTCTGGCCCCTCAGAATGTGTCAGCTCCTTTAGGTGGAAGGCTGTCTTAAAGGTCAGAGTGATGCTGGATGCCACTACAATTAGAATGAGATGTTGGGTACCTAGTTGGGATGGCTTGGTTGTGAGTCACAAAAACCCATTCTTGCAAACCCCAAAAGAAAGAATAATTTATTTGAAAGCATGTTGCGGAGCTCAAATTGAAGGATTGAAGGAAAGTCTTAAAGAACCAGGCTAAGAATAAGATAGGATCCAGCAGTTTAGATCAGAAGCAAAATTTGCTTCACCATCTCACCCAGTTGCTACCACCAATTGAACTCCAGTCATTTTTTCCATCCTTACATTATTCTTAAAGTCCCATGAGGGAGAAAGGCCACCTTATAGTCACAAACCACCCATGGATGTACCAGGGATGGTGAGAAGACGTCAGGCATCTCTAGCTTCTTGAAAGGGAAGGAAGGACCCCTGGCTCTTCTGTTTCATTGAGACGGAACACAGTTACAGGGAAAGGAAATACCCAGATAAAATCAGGCTGGTGGTAGGAAGGTGTAATGAACATTTGGTGGTTTTTTAAAAAAAGTATTCTACAGAGAAGGCCTCTGCACTACGGCTTTCTGAAAGTTGTCTTGGGCGTCTTCACTTTCCCAAGTAGCTGACTTGTGAGAAATTTTAGGTAGTCCTTGAGACACTGCCGTCCCTTCTCAAGATGACCCTGAGGTGGTCCCCTGAGCAGAGTGGAGGGAGGAGCTCTAACTCTGTTTTTCTGGCAGTGAGGCTCCTGTGCTTGTGACAAACGAGACCACCCATTCTGTGCTCAGCTGTTCAAAGCTGTGCTGACCGGATGGGGCTCATCACACTCTTCAGTGTCCCAGTCTCAGTGGTGACATGTTCCACATCCCTAGGGAGCCGAGGTGGTAGTGTCTTAGGGACCTCAGGAAGTTTGGTGAGCAAGTCCCCAGTCTACCAGGCCTGGCTCTTCACCGCACACCCAGACCTACCCCAGACACGTGGGCACTGTGCAACTCTCTCCCAAGAGTTCTGGTTCTACACTAAGGTTCTACCCACTTGAACTTGTCGGTACTTTCTGGCACACATTGGCTAGTCTTTCCTCTTGTTTTTGGCCTTTCCCAGCCAGAGATCAATGACTCAGATGTTGCCTGGGTAACCTACATTTTGCATTTTACTTTCAAAGACTGCTGAGAATTCTGCTTGAGGGCCCCAAATCTAGAGCACCTTGTACCCACTTCTGGATTTCCAAATAAGCCTGCCACCTATGAGCAAGCATTTTCCCACAGGAAACAGAGGAGCTGCTCTGAAATTAGGAGCATAACTATTGTAGTCTTGTGGCCTAGGGCCTGCTTACTTCCAAAACCAGGGGTGCTTGCTCTCTGAGCCTGAGGCTGAGTGTCTGGAGTTCATCAGAACTTCTACTCTGGATAATAGACAGTTCATTCCAGCCAAGTCTGCCACAGCCTCAAGACAGTCTCCTATTCAGGACTGTTGAGCAAGCCCACTAATCCCCCTGCCTCAAAAATGAGCTCTGTCATGCACAGGTTTTCAAGAAGCAGGACTTTGTAGATGGTGCAACTTGTCTAAGATGGGGCATCTAAGAGCAAGACCAGTGAAGGCAGTCTTCCAGAGGTTCCTAAACAATCCCAGTACACAGCGGTGCCATTGGCCTGGGCAGTGTTCCTGTGGTTCTGGAATGGCTGATGAAAGGGCTCCTGCACATCTTTCTGGATTGCAGTGGCTTTTGTATGGAGACCATCCTCCTGTACTTGGTGGTTGGGTCCCATGAGCCCCTGATCTTAGGCTACCTCTAGGCCAGCTGTGAGAAAACTTCTGAAGGTCTAAAGGTAAGAGTAACAGTTCTCATCATCTGTCTCACCAAGGCAAAATGCTTTTGGGCAGACAGTATATTTCCATCTCAGATGTCCAGCAGATCCTAGAGTTTATAAGATACAGCTATTAACCCATCTCCCATTTTCCACTCTGGTCACCCAAATAATCAAACCAAGCTAAGAAGGAAGAGCATGTCTGATTTATGGCTGGAACTATTGCTGATCAAGAGAATCTCCTCTCTTCTGTCTAGCTTTTGCGTTACTTTCAAAAAGAAGAGCTCTACACCTTTGAAACAAATGCTTGAAATATTGCAGGGTGGGGGGATTCTAATACAGGAGACCTCATATGAAGATTCTTAAGCTGGTTTTATCCAAGAACAACCACTGTGAGGACATGAGTTCCTGGCCATTGGGGGCTAATTTTGAAGCATGGGGACAATCTGTATTAGGGGCCAGGCTCCAATTACTGTCATTGAGATCTACTGGGCTAAAATCAGAAAAATAATAGTAGTCATGAGTTATTGAGCACTTACTTAGTTTATAAGCACTGGGCTAAGCATTGCATACAAATTACTGTGTTTAGTCACAACAACTTTGTGAGGTGGTTTCTACTGTTATCCCCATTCATGTCAGGATAAATTGCATGTTCAAGGTTAAACATCTAGTAAGTTATAGAGTCGGGATCAAATCTGGTGTATCTGACAGCAGAGTCCAAGCTGTCAGTTAACAGCGCTACTTTCCCTCCAAGCTCAGAAAAAACTAGAAGTGCTGTTGATGAACACTCTTCAAAAGGATTTGACTTCTACATTCTCTACAAACTGTTCAGCTCAAATACTGTGTAAATGCACTGACACGCAAATCAAAATTCTAGAGGACAGCAGAACCTTCACAGTCCTGATAGACTCTGCCAAAGAGCCTTGCAGGAACAAGGACCAATCTAATGAGGAGGAACATATTTACTCTATCATCCAGACAGGGTCCCCAAGGATGTGGAATGCAGAAACATTGGCGGAACAACCTACCATGCTCCCAGATACAGAGGAGTCCAAACTGCAGAGTTCTAGGTGATGTAGGGGTTGCCCTTGAAGTTCCAAGGAAGCCCTGCTAAGCCCCCTTAGGATGACCTGTGTTTTTGATATTGACTTGTATAAGCTGTTATCTCCATCTTGTACTTCCCAGACTCCAGAACTGTAAGAAATAAACTCCTGTGGTTTATAAGCCACCATCTATGGTATTCTGTTGTAACAGCCTGAACTAAGACACTACTACTCTGTTAACATTAAAGTAAATTTCCAGAGAAAAACTGTTCCCTAGTATGTATCCTAGTTTTGGATCCTACTGTCCAGCTTGTCCTCTACTATCATTTCAAGATCAGTAACAGTTGGAATGTAGCACCTGGGCCTCAGGAGAAGACTTCTCCTGCTGAGATCTTGTGGACAGCACTGTCAGCTCTCTAAGTAGTCCCTGAAGAATTTGCCTTTGACTACTCACTGTGCCCTTTCCCCGAGAACAGTTTCATAGCAGCTTATCCCCATTATTCCTTCCCATCAAGCCCTCCTACCCTAACTAAAAGTTGGTTAATACCTAAAGATGCCATAGATCACTCAAGAAGACCTGGAAGGTACCCTCTGCAAGGCAGTGAACAATTTAAATGTTGACTCGAGACAGACATCAGAGGAGACCAACCAATGGCATTCCCCAGATATATAGACAAATCTGCCATTGACAAAAAGAACCATGCTCTAAGGAATTATTAAGAGTCCTAAAAGTCATCATTGTATTATTACCCTGGCATTCACTTATTGTTCTATTCCTGCCTCTGGTTATGCCTGAACAAGCATGATCTTACCACCTCCTTCATTGCTCATGCCAACATTTGCCACCCTGAAATTAGGAACCATCTGTATGGGGCAAAAAGTGGCCAGCTATCCTTGATGCCACCTTAACTCCAGTAACCAGTACATTTGGATGGGTATGGGCAATGGTCATGAGAAATACTTCCTGCTTCAAGGAGGCTCTAATTGCCACTGGTCCTTTAAATGGGAGGTGGACCATCTATGACCGTGCCCTAGCTGGTCCACAAAAGCACACTGCAAGCCCAAATATATTAGCTATTCTAGGAAATCACCAGGAGCTTCCCCCCTACCCTGCTCCAAGTCTCATCCTGTCACTGCTTCATCAGTGACTGATGCCTCTCTGGCATCATATTCCTGGTTCTGGCAATTTTTGTTAGCTGCCTTTGGCTCACTTGGATTTGGCAGCCATTTGGATTCCACACTTTGTATTTTGGCACTTCTGCATGGTTTAGAACTTTTCTTGCTCCTCTGGCTTCAGAATCCTGCATTTCCTCCAGCAGAGGTGACACAATCCATGACGTTCAGCACTGCCACTCCTCCACAAACTAGTATGATCTTTGGGAATAACGACTGGAAAGACTTTAGATAAGAAGATATGGAAACATTTTTAAGAATTGGATGAAACCATCTTTTGAAACAAAATTGAAAGTTATAGTCTCAATAATTAGCAAACTTATAAGCAGATTGTTATATCAATAAATTAATTTGGCATGGTGTAGGAATATGTTTTGAAGTCATCTAATACGTCCAGTGTAACCTTGGGAAGATGAATTGCTTGGCTGAAATCCTAAGTTAGTAGGATTGGGTGAGAATGCGTAGTCTTCCCAGCTGTGAATGGAGATGAGGGGGCAGCCTAGAGATGTATGACAGTGATGACCCTAAGGTTGGCATCATTTTGTCCAGCTGTATTATAATGTGCTGTTAGGAAGTTTGAAAAATTGAGGCAGCATTAGTATATAACAGTATGTAAGTTTTGTGTGTACAACATTAAGTTTGAGTTCTGTATATATTATAGCACATTCACCATCAAAAGTTTAGTTTCCATCTGTCACCACATAGCTGATCCCCTTTACTCAGTATAAATTAATAACATCAAATAACATGGGGAATAAAGAGGCAGATGGAAAGACAAAGAAATCACCAAATAGTAAGCCACTGAAGAGAGCTACCACCATTTCCCTCTGTACAAACACCATGGAAATTACCATTATATGTAGCATTTTACTAACATGATTTGTTATAGTTTTACAAATTAGTAATGTTCTATATGTTATTACTTTTTAAAAGTTTTTAGAGAATTTCCTATATACCTCACTATGCTTTCTTATTTACTTGGCTAATTTTTTTCTGTACTATATACTTCTAATTATGTAGGACAAGTTAATGGAAAGTAAGACTTAGGGCACGTGTAGATCACACAATTTTCAGTTCAGTTCAGTTCAGTCACACAGTCATGTCTGACTCTTTGCGACCCCGTGAATTGCAGCACGCCAGGCCTCCCTGTCCATCACCATCTCCCGGAGTTCACTCAGACTCACGTCCATCAAGTCCGTGATGCCATCCAGCCATCTCATCCTGGGTCGTCCCTTTCTCCTCCTGCCCCCAATCCCTCCCAGCATCAAAGTCTTTTCCAATGAGTCAACTCTTCGCATGAAGTGGCCAGAGTACTGGAGCTTCAGCTTTAGCATCATTCCTTCCAAAGAAATCCCAGGGCTGATCTCCTTCAGAATGGACTGGGGATCTCCTTGCAGTCCAAGGACTCTCAAGAGTCTTCTCCAACACCAGTTCAAAACCATCAATTCTTCGGCGTTCAGCCTTCTTCACAGTCCAACTCTCACATCCATTCATGACCACAGGAAAAACCATAGGCTTTACTAGACGGACCTTAGTCGGCAAAGCCATGTCTCTGCTTTTGAGTATACTATCTAGGTTGGTCATAACTTTTCTTCCAAGGAGTAAGCGTCTTTTAATTTCATGGCTGCAGTCACCATCTGCAGTGATTTTGGAGCCCCCCAAAATAAAGTCTGACACTGTTTCCACTGTTTCCCCATCTATTTGCCATGAAGTGATGGGACCGGATGCCATGATCTTCGTTTTCTGAATGTTGAGCCTTAAGCCAACATTTTCGCTCTCCTCTTTCACTTTCATCAAGAGGCTTTTTGTCTTCACTTTCTGCCATAAGGGTGGTGTCATCTGCATATGTGAGGTTATTGATATTTCTCCCAGCAATCTTGATTCCAGCTTGTGCTTCTTCCTGCCCAGTGTTTCTCATGATGTACTCTGCATATAAGTTAAATAAGCAGGGTGACAATATACAGCCTTGACGTACTCCTTTTCCTATTTGGAACCAGTTGTTGTTCCATGTCCAGTTCTAACTGTTGCTTCCTGACCCGCATACAGATTTCTCAAGAGGCAAGTCAGGTGGTCTGGTATTCCCATCTCTTGAAGAATTTTCCACAGTTTATTGTGATCCACACAATCAAAGGCTTTGGCATAGTCAATAAAGCAGAAATAGATGTTTTTCTGGGACTCTCTTGCTTTTTCGATGATCCAGCGGATGTTGGCAATTTGATCTCTGGTTCCTCTGCCTTTTCTAAAACCAGCTTGAACATCAGGAAGTTCATGGTTCACGTATTACTGAAGCCTGGCTTGGAGAATTTTGAGCATTACTTTACTAGCATATGAGATGAGTGCAATTGTGCGGTAGTTTGAGCATTCTTTTGCATTGCCTTTCTTTGGGATTGGAATGAAAACTGACCTTTTCCAGACCTGTGGCCACTGCTGAGTTTTCCAAATTTGCTGGCATATTGAGTGCAGCACTTTCACAGCATCATCTTTCAGGGTTTGAAACAGCTCAACTGGAATTCCATCACCTCCACTAGCTTTGTTCATAGTGATGCTTTCTAAGGCCCACTTGACTTCACATTCCAAGGTGTCTGGCTCTAGATTAGTGATCACATCATCATGATTATCTGGGTCGTGAAGATCTTTTTTTGTACAGTTCTTCCGTGTATTCTTGCCACCTCTTCTTAATATCTTCTGCTTCTGTTAGGTCCATACCATTTCTGTCCTTTATCGAGGCCATCTTTGCATGAAATGTTCCCTTGGTATCTCTAATTTTCTTGAAGAGATCTCTAGTCTTTCCCATTCTGTTGTTTTCCTCTATTTCTTTGCGTTGATCACTGAAGAAGGCTTTCTTATCTCTTCTTGCTATTCTTTGGAACTCTGCATTCAGATGCTTATATCTTTCCTTTTCTCCTTTGCTTTTTGCCTCTCTTCTTTTCACAGCTATTTGTAAGGCCTCCCCAGACAGCCATTTTGCTTTTTTGCATTTCTTTTCCATGGGCATGGTCTTGATCCCTGTCTCCTGTACAATGTCACGAACCTTATTCCACAGTTCATCAGGCACTCTATCTATCAGATCTAGTCCCTTAAATCTATTTCTCACTTCCACTGTATAATCATAAGGGATTTAATTTAGGTCATACCTGAATGGTCTAGCAGTTTTCCCTACTTCCTTCAATTTCAGTCTGAATTTGGCAATAAGGAGTTCATGATCTGAGCCACAGTCCGCTCCCGGTCTTGTTTTTGTTGACTGTATAGAGCTTCTCCATCTTTGGCTGCAAAGAATATAATCAGTCTGATTTCAGTGTTGACCATCTGGTGATGTCCATGTGTAGAGTCTTCCCTTGTGTTGTTGGAAGAGGGTGTTTGCTATGACCAGTGCATTTTCTTGGCAAAACTGTTAGTCTTTGCCCTGCTTCATTCCGCATTCCAAGGCCAAATTTTCCTGTTACTCCAGGTGTTTCTTGACTTCCTACTTTTGCATTCCAGTCCCCTATAATGAAAAGGACATCTTTTGGGGGTGTTAGTTCTAAAAGGTCTTGTAGGTCTTCATAAAACCGTTCAACTTCAGTTTCTTCAGTGTTACTGGTTGGGGCATAGACTTGAATTACTGTGATATTGAATGGTTTGCCTTGGAGATGAACAGAGATCATCTGTCGTTTTTGAGATTGCATCCAAGTACTGCATTTTGGACTCTTTTGTTGACCATGATGGCTACTCCATTTCTTCTGAGGGATTCCTGCCCGCAGTAGTAGATGTAATGGTCATCTGAGTTAAATTCACCCATTCCAGTCCATTTTAGTTCGCTGATTCCTAGAATGTTGACATTCACCCTTGCCATCTCTTGTTTGACCACTTCCAATCTGCCTTGATTCATGGACCTGACATTCCAGGTTCCTATGCAATATTGCTTTTACAGCATCGGACCTTGCTTCTATCACCAGTCACATCCAGAGCTGGGTATTGTTTTTGCTTTGGCTCCATCCCTTCGTTCTTTCTGGAGTTATTTCTCCACTGATCTCCAGTAGCGTGTTGGGCACCTACTGACCTGGGGAGTTCCTCTTTCAGTATCCTATCATTTTGCCTTTTCATACTGTTCATGGGGTTCTCAAGGCAAGAATACTGAAGTGGCTTGCCATTCCCTTCTCCAGTGGACCACATTCTGTCAGACCTCTCCACCATGACCCGCCTGTCTTGGGTTGCCCCGCAGGCATGGCTTGGTTTCATTGAGTTAGACAA
The DNA here is from genome assembly GCF_032405125.1 of Capricornis sumatraensis. Taxonomy (NCBI): domain Eukaryota; kingdom Metazoa; phylum Chordata; class Mammalia; order Artiodactyla; family Bovidae; genus Capricornis; species Capricornis sumatraensis. The sequence continues at coordinate 68,019,808 of NC_091082.1, forward strand.
GGCTGTGGTCCTAGTGTGATTAGATTGACTAGTTCTGTGAGTATGGTTTCAGAGTGTCTGCCCTCTAGTATTTAAAGAATAAATATTGGGTTGGCAAACTAGTTCATTTGGGTTTTTCCATAAGATGTTACAGAAAAACCAAAACAAATTTTTTGGCCAAGCCAACAACTGGTAAATTCTATACTGAAAGTACATCAGCCCTATATTTATCACAATGCTTCCTTAGATTATAAGCAACATGTACCAGGTAAGTGTTTTTATCCTTTTATTTCTCTATTTGAAAAAAAAGAGTCTCTATAAAAATAATTCATTTGAAATTCTTTAATTAGGTATACATTTTATATCCAGCTCAAGTACTGGAATATGTACTCACAAGTATCTCTCTTTCACTCAGAAATACAGGAGTGTCATTGTGGTGCAGCTACCAGAGTCAGGTGCAAAAGCCTTGGGTGGAGCATACAAGCTAGAGTGTGGAATGACAGGGAGTTATTAAGACGTGCTTTTGAGGAGTTCATAGTAGGAGAGAAGCCTGCATCATAAGTGTGGGATTACAACAGAGTGTGATAAGCATAATGATAGGGGCATGTAGAAAGGGCTGTGGGAGCAAAAGAACCCTTCCCAAAGGGGCTAGAGGGCATCGAGGGAAAAGGACATTTGAACTACATCTTCAGAAGTCAAAATTCAGCCATATGTAGAATGCTGGCTAACGCCCTTTCCCATAATTCCTCTGATCAGATGATCCACCTACACATGTTCTGTGGCTTCTCTGTCATTACATGATTTCACTGTCTTCCTGTGTGTGTCGCTGCGCTGGGGCTCCATGCATTCCAAGGGCATCTCACATGGCAACAAAAGAAAGAGCAGGAACTGAGGACCGAGGGCCTTGCTCGAGGATGTAGCTGTTATATGGAGCCCTCTTTGCAGTCACATGATCCTTGTTTCTTCCTATAACATGGGAGAGTCTTTCTTTTTAGGATTCAGCGGCTCAACAGGTTTGGAAGGATTTGGTAAGGGGATGCCTCCTTGAGTTCTATTGCTTGGAGAAGACAGGAAATTAAGCAAGTCAAATGGCAAAGGTAAAACCACTGTGGAAGGTTTCTCTGTGGACAAGGATTGAAGGGTGTGCAGGTACCGAAGCTGAGCAGCGGCTGGAGTGCCTGATAGAATCTCGGCTGCCATCCTCAGGGACTCGGAGGCGGCCTTCTCCCCTTCTGCAGCGATCATCTAGACAAGGGATGCGAGGAAAAACAATGTGTGATTTTTCTTCGCTCCATGAAGGTTTTAATCCTACTTAGGGTGATTCAACAAACGAGCACTGGTATCTACTATGGGACAGGTGCTGCTAAGCGCAGGGGAGCAGACTGCCTTTTTGCTTAAGATCTTGATCTAGGGAGAGAGATATACTGTTGATTATAATGGGCTTTCCAGGTGGCACTAGCGGTAAAGGATCCACCCGGAAGTGCAGGAGATGCAAGAGGCTCAGGTTCAAATCCCTTGGAGGAGGAAATGGTAACCTACTCCAGTATTTTTGTCTGAAAAATTCCATGGACAGAGGAGCCTGGTGGACTACCATCCGTGGGGTCACAAAGAGTTCATTGTAACTTGGTGCAGAATTTGTTAAGAGCAGTAAGTGTTAGCGGAATTACTATGTCTGGTGGGCCTTGGAAGAGTATTAGGGTTTTGCTATTTTAGAGGAAAGGTTGGCCAGCATTCCAGGCAAAGACATGCAATCCTGAAAGAATGACTCCCAACTCAGGTTAGCATTTCAGAAGAAAAACACAAAAAAAGTCACCACCCAAATGTCCCCTTAAAGTGGGCAAAGGGAACTAGACTCAAAGACCTAGAAGCAGCTCTGCCCAGAGGACTGCCTTCCTCCCCATCTTTGTCCACCAATGCTCCAAAGTTATCCATCCTCTTGGCAGTATGGGATTTTCCTTACCTGCTTTCTGTTCTTTAAGAGGAAATCTGCCTCCCCTCCAGGCCTCATTTTCCTCTTCCTGACCCCCTTTCCCACCCACACCCAATCCTCTGGTAGCCACATCTTCTCACTGGCACACCTGAGCAGATGCCATGCATAGCACAGCCTCCCCAGGGCTCTAGAAATGAGGGAAGTGTGCTCTGACATGGTTGTCCCTCCAGAGCTTGCACAGAGCTAAGGATACAGGCCTGGGTGTCATTAACCTAGAGGGGACAGGTGACAGATATCACTCAAGGAGAGATGCCAGTGCTAGAGAAGAGGGATGGAGTTCAGGGAAGATACCTCTAGGGAAAGAGAGTGAAGGCAAGACTCAGGGAGGAGGAGGTCACTGTTACCAACAGCATCAGAGAGAGGGTCTAACAGGGAAAGAGATGTTGCCCTGGTCAGTTAGGAGGCTGTGAGCATGCCCGAGGAGAATAATTTTAATAGCGTGGTGTGTGCACAAGCCAGATTCCCCCCAGCGCCTGGATGGATAGGTAAGGAGCGAAGGGGAAATCTTCTCCATGAGGAGGGTTTCTTTTGGATTTTCTGGAGCTCCTCTGATGCTCCTCCGCTGTGCGGGAGGATGGCATGCTCAGGGCTGGCTCACCCGCACTTTGGCTTGTCTTTGTGCTTCGGCTTCCACCGCCAATGAGTGTTGCAGCCCAGCCGGCAGGCGCACATCCTTACTGAAAGAGAAAGCAGGTGGGTAGGTGAGTTTGCAGCGCAGCTTTAGCAGCCAGAACTTTCAGACAAACCTGCCACCTTCTCTACGCTCGGTTCATGATACATAGTGGATTCTGATTAAGCAGAGTGCGCCGCCCTAGACCTCTGTGCAGACAGTGGGCAGAGAAGAGGGGCTTAAGCATCATTGCCTCCAGTGTGGATTTTTATTATCACTGATGCTGTAGTAGAGCTGTGGTTTCCTCTTTACAAGTAAAGCAAATTTTGTGTTGCTGTATTGGGTTGGTCAAGAAGTTCGTTTGGGTTTTTCCATAGTATCTTACAGAAAATGTGAATGAACTTTTTGGCCCACACAACACTCTGATAAATTTTCCCACTTAAAGTTTAATCTGAATTTTGGCTACTAAATCTGAATAATGAACAACAGCCTTGAAGAGCCATACTATTAATAATGAGGGAAGTCATCTAAGTTGACAAAAGAGAACTTAATCAAAAAGGGTAGAACTGATCAAGTACTTAATGTACTGGAAAAAAGATACAAAATTGGATTTTTCCCCCTGATTGTAACTATAAAAAGTACATAGAAAACAACTTGGCAGTTCCTCAGAAAGCTAAATATGGAGTTACCAGATGATCCAGTAATTTCACACCTACGTATATAACCAAGAGAAGTGAAAACATGTTCACATATCAACTTGCACATGAATATTCATTGCGGCCTTATTAATAATGCCCCCAAAGTGGAAGCAACCCAAGTGTCCATCAACTGAGAGTAGATCAACAAACCATGGTATAGCCAGTCACACGATGGAATATTATTCAACTGTAAAAAGGAAGGAAGCACTGATTCATGCTACACCATGGAGGGACACTGAAAACATTATGGTGAGTGAAGAAGCCAGACACAAAAGGCCACAGATTGTGTGATATGTTTATATTAAATTTCTAGAATAGCCAAATCTAGAGAGACAGAGAGGAGTCAGTGGTTGTCAGGGGCTGGGGGTTGAGGCAGAAATGAAGAGTTCCTGCTTAATGGATGCAGGTTTTCTTTTGGAGGTGATAAAAATATTCTGGAATTATATGGTAGTGGTGGTTGTATCACTCTGTGAATATACTAAAAACCACTGAGTTTCAATTTTAAATGGTTAAAAATGATGAGTTTTATGTTATACGAATTTTACCTTAGAAAATGTTTAAATCCATAGAAAATATGACAGTTATTTACCCAGATGTTTATAGTGGTTGTGTTATAGTAATAAGATAATATGTAAATTTTTATTTCTTCCAAATTTATGCTAATATGGCTACAGTACTCATTCAATGAAAATAATTTTTCAAATAGAAGTTTTTAAATAAGATCAAAATATTTCCCTTTATCATATTGTTCTTCCTGGTTAATTTCCTACCCACATTTCTGTTCTCTCCACTTTGATTCCCCAAATACAGGTCACTGCATCCAAGGCAACCTGTGGAGGGAAGAGTTGAGACATCAGTGAGAACCTCTGGGTGCACCGATGGCCACTGCACTGAGAAAGCACATTTCTTCTGAAAGGCCATTATGTCCTTCCCTTTTTAATTTTAACATTATAAGGCCTTGCAAAAAACTGTTTAGTTTGCACAGTGCCACTCAACAAATACTTGTGGAATTAAAGATGGTGTGGTAGGCTGACTAATGGCTCCTAAAGACATCCCTGGAACCTGTGAATGTTACCCTAAAAGAAACTGTGCAGACGCAATTTAAGTTCAAGGCTATTAAAATGAAGGGCTTATCCTGGATCTTCCCAGTGGGCCCAAAAAGCAACTGCCAGGGTCCTTATAAGATGGAAGCGTGGTTGGGGTGGGGGACAGCTGGCTACAGAAGAGGAGAAAGTGATGTGATGATGCAAGCAAAGGTTGGAGTGCTGTGATTTGAAGACGGAGGAAGGGGCCACGATCTAAAGAATACAGGCAGCCACCCAGCGCTGAAAAGGGCAAGGAAATGGATTCTCCTCTCCAAACCTCCAGAAGGAACCAGCCCCTGCTGACACCTTGACTCTGGCCCAGTGAGATGTGTTTTGGACTTCTGGCCTTGAAACCATTAAGATAAAACTGGTGGTGATTTGTGGTTTGTTACAAAAGCTATAAGAAATAATAGAGATGGTATGTTTGTTAAATTTGCTCTAAAATACATTTATTATTGGGGCTTCCCAGGTGGCGCTAGTGGTAAAGAACTTGCCTGCCAATGCGGAGGTGTAAGAGATGTAGGTTCAATCCCTGGGTCAGGAAGATCCCCTGGAGAAGGGAATGGCCACCCACTCTAGTATTCTTGCCTTGAGAATCCCATGGACAGAGGAGCCTGGCGGGCTACAGTCCAGAGGGTCGCAAAAAGTTGGACATGACTGAAGCAACTTAGCACACAGCACATTTGTTAAATTTGTTCTAAAATGCATTTGTTAGAGAACCAATATTTTTAGTCTCTCTCTCATAGGATATTCTCTTCCATATAATATTCATTTATGGGAGCTTTCACTTCCTGTTTTTGGCAACCGTCTCCCCTACCTCCCCATCCCAGGAGTGGGAAGAAAATGAACTGTGGGTTCTGGAAAGGAGGGGTAGGCATGGAGCAATAGGTGGGCCATACTCTTTTTCCTTTTTAACTTATTTCTGATGATTTCTTGGGGACTAGATAGCTTAGTACACTGGGAACCCTGAGAAGACTAATTTGAGGGGTTGATGGGAGGAAGAAATGTTGAAAAAGACTTCACAGAGAAGGTGGCATCTTTAAGAACAATACAATCTTGCCGGTGGGGAAAAGGGAAGTATTTGGTGCAGTGCTGGGCTGTGCTTAGTCGCTCAGCCATGTCCAGCTCTGCGAGGAACAGCCTAAGAGGAGGCATGGAAGCACAGACACACTGAACGCTGGAGAAACACTCGCGTAGAGTATCAGACACACCAGAGGAAAGACGGCAAAGCTGAGGCTACAACAGTTGGGTCATTTATTCACTCATCCAAAAACCCAGTATCTGGCGTCTGTGTAAGAGCCCAGGACCAAGTACTAAGGACAAAAAGATGAATAAAATACGACCCCTGACAGAATGGAGTTCAAGGTCTGGGGAAACAGATGCGTAAATATATAAATTATAATTCAGCATAACAAGGGCAAGCTTGAATGTCAAGCATCTGGACCTTATCCATTATCCCTTGAGGAGGGATGAACAGAAAGAGAGGGTTGAAGGGAGGATAGAGGGGAGCACATGAGAGTGGTTTTTAAATTACAGAGCAGCAACTTCCCTGTGTCTTCTTGCTCTAACTTTCTCTCTTTTCAGCTTCTCTCATATCCTGAATTCTTCCATTTTCACTAGGATGCTAATCCCAGTTTTATCAGTGATGAATTGCATAAGCCACAAACATTCGGACACCTCATTGTCTCAGCTGTGTCTGCCTAGGCCTCATCAAGAATAATCATTATCAGTGCCTTCGATCCTTTGTTGCTTCTGCTGGAGGTCTTCCTTTAGCTAGACTTGCTCATAACCTCCTCGGAGAAGGCAAGGCACCCCACTCCAGTACTCTTGCCTAGAGAATCCCGTGGGTGGAGGAGCCTGGTAGGCTGTAGTCCATGGGGTTGCGAAGAGTCGGACATGACTGAGCGAGTTCACTTTCACTTCTCACTTTCATGCCCTGGAGAAGGAAATGGCAACCCACTCCAGTGTTCTTGCCTGGAGAATCCCAGGGATGGGGGAGCCTAGTGGGTTGCCGTCTATGGGGCTGCACAGAGTTGGACACGACTGAAGTGACTTAGCAGCAGCAGCAGCAGCAGCTCGTAACCTCCTAACTCAGTTCAGGGCCTGGGCGCCCCTTGGCCTCAATGACAGCCTCCATCACTGATGATAACTGCCACTTGACTGGCTGGCTACCTAGAATGCTGCTCTGTTCTCATCTCTCTTCTGAACACCTCTGCCAACTTGTCTTGGTAAGAATCGCAGACACCCACCCTGGTTGTGAGTGAAGTTGCTGAGCTTGCTCTCTGCAGGGCTAGATGCTGCTGCTTGTGAGGCAGTTCTTGTTTTTCTCTCTTTTCACCCCAGCTCAATAAAATCTGGATCATTGGCTGGGTAATTAACCACTTAAAGGTCTGTGATATTTTGTCTCTTTTAACCTGATAAAGTTTTTCAGTCTTTATCATTATCTAACTTTGCTTGTTTCCCCAACTAGACTGTAATGTCCCCAAATTCATTCCTTATCATTTTTTATTCCACCAACCCCTCCTTCCAGCCACTGAGGGAGGGTGAGAAGCAAAAGTGTGGCAATGACTGACTAATCGCAGCACAGATGGGTGACTAGGACCGGTTCAGGGTCTGGTTGGCAACCTCTTAACTGTCAGCTCCTTTCGGGATTGTACCTTTAACAGTGAATGCACGGCACATGAAGATTCAGTAAATGGTCAATGAAGAAAGGAATAAAAGGTAAAGGGATATTTCAACATACTTGGTGTTAAATTCATCTAAGTACCTTTACATCTTGAGCAATGTTCTTCCTCTCAAGAAGAATTTCAGTGAGGGATCGATGAGCTAGGAGACGCTTCATGGTGGTTTGCACAAGGAATTGGACAGCTTTGGACACATGAGCAAGACTGTTTAGGAGAAGAGAGGCATTTTCCATGCGGTAGTAGCAGACGGCATCTATCTCCATCACAAACATGTCTTTGGTTACAATCTAGGCAGAAAAAAAAATTTTGGATGACAGGCCTGATTCTTGGGCTTCTTTCCCACATAAGGATAGAGGGGTTAAATATGTCCAAAGGGTATTTTCTCAGAGACAGATAATAGTAAGAAAAAAAAAAAAAAGAGTAGTTGGCTCAGTCTTTAATCAAATAGACATTGAAAAAAATTATGGAGTTTGTATTAAATACACTAAACAACTCAATTTAAAGGAATCCTGTTATAAATCCTTTTGTAAAAATATCAGGAATAATTTTCTTATATGAAAACATCCAGTTGATTGTATATCAGGTCTTTTTAAACTGATGCCAAAAAAATCTGCTAAAAGAGCAACACATTCTGGGAAACCAGTACT